>NC_084820.1:36561600-36823560 GCF_958449725.1 Rosa rugosa
CTTTCTTATTCTCCCGTCCTCATCCTTCCTCAGATCCTCTCTTTCTTTTTTCCTTGAAATTTTTGGAATTAGTGTTTAGAGGATTCCGGGTTGAAATCTTGATTCATGGATTGGGGATTTTAAAATTATAGCAACATTCCTCATCATTCAACCCACTTGTTCATATTGAAACCCAGAAACTCTGGATCGCTTTCTTTCCCATCAAACCCGATAATTTCTCAATTCCACCCATCACATCTAAAAACCCCAATCTTGCTAGAAAACCCTAACCCTAAACCAATTCTTGCAATTACCCCCAATTTCTTTCTGAATGGAATTTTTAAATGAAGAAGCCATCATCAAGAAGCATGAGATCATACTTGCAATTACCAAGCAAGAGATTGACATGGGCTCTATTCAAAAACATAATAGATGTCTCTGGGTCACTCAACGCTTGGGTATTGATTGCCCTGGTGTAGCAGTCTATGGCATCCGAGTAATGCTTCTTACCCTTTTTCACAAACTCGTTGCCCTTCTCCTACAAACCCAGTAAAATTTTAAACACAAAAGACCAGAGTCATAAAATTGTTTTACTTGTTGAGAAAGAGAGGACCTTGAGTTCAATAGCAGCAGATTCTTTGAAGATGGCGATGGCATCAAGGCCAGCTTTTTCGCTTTCGGTTTGGGGTTCGGCGACTTTCTCCATCCATAGTGCCATTGCTTTGCTTCTCTGAATTCACTTATTCTCTTGCAAATCTAGTGGGTTGAATTTGGATTTGGATTTGGATTTGGATTTGGATTTGGTGATGGTTGGGTCAAAGCCTTAAAGGTTGAAGCTTTAACGGATTCGGATGGATAGAGTTAAAGAGAGATCGAGAAGGAGAGACTTGCCATTCTTCTTTGTTCTTTTAGAACCCAGACCAGGCAATCGATGAACAACAATGAAACAACAGACCCATAATTTTAATTTTTTTTTCCAGAAGAAAAAAAATTAACTAGGATTTAATTAGTTACTTAATTATCTTCTCCTGTAAGAACCTTCGCGATCCTTGAACGTTTCGATACTCTTGTAACTCTCTTTATTCAAATTCTCGGACTTAACAACATCATCAAGAGCATCCCAAAACAATGAATACCCAGAAATTTGGTATATGGCTTGATTTAGTCATTTAAAAAAAAAAAGAAAAAAAAAACAAATTAACAAAATAAAAGGGTAAATTGGTCATTTATACTTTTTTTTGTCTCCACGTGCTTGCCACGTCACACATCTAATGGAGCCGTCTGCGAAATCTGACGGAAGTGTCTCGTTGATAGCAAAATAAGTGTTCAGGTACCACATTGATATCATTGAGAGTCTGGGTATCAAATTGGCCGGTGCACAAAAGTTCAGGTACTATTTGTGATGATAACCATTGAAAGTATGGAAAGCATGAGTTCAGTTTTTAGGTATATATGAGTAGATCACTTCTGTAAATTTTCAGCCAAATTGATAATCATTAAGGCATTCAAAAATGCAATTTACACGAACAGTTCAGGTTGGACAGATTCGGTTCGCTGTGTAAGTTGCAGTTTTAGATGCCTTAACGATCATCAATTTGGCTGAAAATTTGCATAAGTGATCTATACATTAGGACCTAAAAACTGAACAGTTAAGATGTGAATATGTGATCGAAAAGTGGTCAAAATATGGAAATCCGTTCCTTAAGCTAAGTTAAGGACCCTCCTTAGCAGAGCAAGATTATAATATATATGACAAAATAACAGGTACTAATGCATAGATCGTCTACTCGTGCCCCCGCCTAAAGAGGCCTCGCTCCTCCTTCTTCGTCACTCTCTTCGCTAAGGAACAGCCCAAGGTCATCAAGGTTGAAGAGGTGGATGGGGATGAGTATGTGAGATTGCTGGAGAAGAAGAAGAAGAACAAGAGGAAGTTCGGATTGCGAGCAAGTGAAATTGGGGGTTGGTAATGTGTGAAAGAAAGCAAAATTGAATACCCAGATGATTGGGGGTTTGTATCTATTTTGTTGCGCCGAAGGAGAACAACGAGTGGTGGTGCTTCTCGAGGTGCAGCCGGGACTACGCCTCTGGAGGTCTTGGAAGAGGAAGCAGATAGGGTAGAATCTAGCCGGGTGGAGGCGGAAGACGCATGAGGTGCAAACGCGGCGGAGGGTGGCTCGGTAGAGAGAGAGAGAGAGAAGAAGAAGAAGAAGAAGAAGAAGAAGAAGAAGAAACAAATAAAAAAAAAGAGAGAAAAATAAAAAAATAACAAAAAATAAAAAATGAGGGGTAAAATAGTCATTTTGGACTTATTGTGTGAAAATTAGAGAGAATAAGGACTAACCTGTTTAATTTAAAAATTTTGGACTGAACAGTTATATGGAGAAAAGTACAGGGAGTAACAAGTATTTAGTCCTTTATTAAAATGACTAAAAATAGAAACTTCCTAAAGATAGAAACTTTCCTAAAGAAGAAGGATTTATTTAAGGAAATAATTAAGTAAATATGACAAAATAACAATTAAAACGTCGCATTAAAATGCTCATATATATATATATATATATATATATATATATATATAGATCCTATCCAGAGCGAGGCCTCGCTCTGAAATTAAAGTGTGAGGTTGGAGTTTAGGGTCACTTTTCGGTCTCATATCCACATCTCGACCGTTCAATTTTTAGGTACTAATATATAGATCATCTCTGCAAAATTTCAACCAAATTGATGATCTTTAAGGTATTTGACTCGCTTAAACCAATGGACGAACTGAATCTGTCCAACCTAAACCGTACTAGCTTTAAGGCAGTTATCAATGCCTTAACGACCATCAATTTGGTTGAAATTTTGCAGAGACGATCTATACATTAGTACCTAAAAACTGAATGGTCGAGGTGTGGATATGAGACCGAAAACTCCAACCTCACAATTTAATTTCAGAGTAAGGCCTCACTTTGGATAGGATATATATATATATATATATATATATATATATATATATATATATATATATATATATATATTATAATCTTGCTCTGCTAAGGAGGTCCTTAACTTAGCTTAAGGAACGGATTTCCATATTTTGACCACTTTTCGATCACATATTCACATCTTAACTGTTCAGTTTTTAAGTCCGATTATATATCACTTATGCAAATTTTCAGCCAAATTGATGATCGTTAAGGCATCTAAAACTGCAACTTACACAACGAACTGAATCTGTCCAACCTGAACCGTTCGTGTAAATTGCATTTTTGAATGCCTTAATGATTATCAATTTGGCTGAAAGTTTACAGAAGTGATCTACTCATATATACCTAAAAACTGAACTCATGCTTTGCATACTTTCAAGTGTTATTATCACAAATGGTACCTGAACTTATCCTCTATCTTATCGATGGTACCTGAACTTCAATTTTGATCACAACCAGTACCTGAACTTTTCGATTTCATTTCAAATGGTACCTATCACTAACTTCCGTTAATGTTCCGTTAAAAACTAACATGTGCAAAACACATGACCTATACTCAAAAGTAGTTTGACGAAAATACCCATCTAAATAATTTTCTTTACTAGATATTTGATCAATTAATATGTTAATAAAGCTTATCAAAACTTTCATAATTCTTTTTTTTTCCCTTTCATTCATATTTTTAATTGAAGTTGAAAGTTTTTCCTTTTGAATTTGAGTTTTTCTATTGGAACCTCCAAATTTGCTCACTTGACCTCTATGCTTTTCACACCTCTTAACAAATTTTCAAATACTAAATTTATTCACTAAACCTCACTAAAGTTCCTCAAATAACCTCACTCATATAATTTTCAAACAAATTATTATCTTTAAAATAAAAAATTTAGTCATTTCAATGATTTAATTATTCTATAGATCTTAACTAAATCTACATTTCTTAATCAAACAACATGCATAAATCTCTTTTCCAATAAAAACACAAGGTATTGAGTAAAATGACATGAACTATTCTGTGGTTTTTTTTTTAAACTTTTTTTTTTCTATTTTAGCTGTGAAAAAAAATAAAGAAATAATTTGTTTTTTAATGTTAATTTTTTTTCTGTATTTTTTGTACCTCATGATTAATTATTTAAATATTTTTAGTTTTTTTTTAACTGCTGACTTTTTTTTTTTTTTGCAAATATGATGGATGGACTTAGATTTAGGTCATAAATCATAAGAGGATTTATTTTGTTTTCCCTCACCAATATGCGTTCAACATATATATCATACATTTTTATGTCACATGATCTTAATCATATTTTTAATTATTATTAAATATATGTGAATGCTTTAATGAGTATGTAGTGAAATTGGAATATGAAAATAGATAAGGAAAATAATAAGGAATACAATCTAATATTATTGAATTGGAAAGTCTACATAAAATAAATATAATATTTTTTTGATATAATTATTGTCCTTAATAGTCATTTTATAGTAGGTTATATATGTCATTTAATAATTCATAATAGAGTGAGGTCAAGTGAGCAAATTTGGAGGTCCCAATAGAAACTCTCTTTGAATTTTGATAGTCTCATTTTTTATAGCCACAATATAAGTGAAAATAAGTGATATTACCAAAAAAAAAAAAAAGAGAGGTAATTTTACAAATTTATTCTTGAAAAATGAGTCACATGTTTGGCACATGTCAGTTTTTAACGGAACATTAACGGAAGTTAGTGATAGGTACCATTTGAAATTAAATCGAAAAGTTCAGGTACTAGTTGTGATCGAAATTGAAGTTCAGGTACTAGTTGTGATCGATAAGATAGAAGATAAATTCAGGTACCATTTGTGATAAGGGTTTTGGTTAAATTGATTTCAAGTTCTTTAATTATACATCGTGGTTTGGTTGACTTGATGTTTTAAGTTTTATATTGTTTAGTTATGTTTATTTTATATTTATTCAAATTTTTTTGAATGATGATGTTAAATTTCAATATTTGAAAAATAAAAAATAATAATAATAATGAAAATTTCGCAAAAATCAGGTAATTTAAATTTGTTTCATTTCTTGACCTGAATGAGCAAATTAGACAGAACAAATAGTCAATGGATCGCAATTAACAAAGAAAAGTAATTGGACTGGATCCATTATTGAACTACGAAATTAGACCTTGATTTAAATTTCTCTTAAAAGTATAACCAGTATAGAGTCCAAAAAGAACTATCTTCGAAAGGAGTTATTGCCTACAGATGGGGTTACAAAGAAAAACAGTCGGGGCCTAAAATATGGGTACAACCCACATCCTCCAGCCTAGCACGAAAAATGATATTTCTCATGCTTTATCAAACAATCTAGTGAAAAACTTCACCATTCGAGCTAATGATTCCATAGATGATGCATTTCCAAGGAACTCCAGCAATTTAGTACCTTTTTCATCTTTAATAATGATGTAGAACGAATGGCAGTCCGAATTGAAGAACAACTTGATCGTGCAAAAGGAGGAAAACTCAAGTTACTATTGCAACTTTGGCATTCGGTGTCCGATTCGCAATTGCTATAGCTTTCCGGAAAGGGAACGACGCCAGGAACAAAACTCATTGCTATGCCATGATGTGTGGGATTTTTCGGGGTCGTTTAGGGCCTCAAAATTGCAATTTACCTTTTTTCAGAATATTCAGTTTCCTAGTTTGTTTTGGATTTGTTTTATTTTTACCCATAGGCTTTAGGGTTTCATTGTTAGTCGCCCTAGGGTTTCTTTTCTCATATATATGCAACCTTAAACGGCTGCAGAACCTATCTTTTATCATATTATCAATCAAATTGAGATTTATCTCTGGTGGACTCCAAAACCTTTGTTTTAGGTTTATTGCTTGTAAACCTTAGGTGATCTTTCCGACTGCATCAAATAAACTTGTCCTAAAAGAGTGAAGACCTCAAATTGAGATCTCGTTGATGGGGTTGCAAATCCAATTTTCCATAAGAGAGATCCGAAAAGATATGGCAGCTAGTCGGTTTTCTTCCTTGTCCTATGAAGGGGAAAACTGCTACTACCATTTTCCTAGCGGAGAAGTGCAGCCATGAATCAAAAGAGAAGAGATAAGAAAATGGATAGACCGAAGATGAAGAGAGCAACGATTTTGGTAAAGACGATTCGAAAAACAATGGGGCCAAATACCCCTTGGTGGGTTTCACCTCCAACTCTCAAAACAGATATGCAATAGAGAAAGAAAGCTTAGAAGGAGAACAACTTTTACATTTTCTCAACATGATAATGATATAGTTGAAGTTGAAGTTGAAGGTGGAGATGAATGAAAATGTAGCATTTTCTTTGTTCCATCATTTTGGGTTCATTTTGAGTCAATTTTTTTCGTTTTTTTGTGTGGTTACATGGGGCCAAGGGCCAAAGGCCCAAGTAAAAAAAAAAAAAAGAACTAAACTAAATTATTAGGCACCAGGTTGGGAAGAGAAACACCACAAATATCATCAACAATAATCTTATCCAGAACGACAATCCTACAATTAGCTGTCGAATTGAACTTAGCTAAATAATCAACACTTCTTTTCCCTTCTTGGAACATGTGTTTGACCTTAGACATTAAGGAACAACAACTTTGTAGGGGGTGTAAGTCATTGTCAAACTCATGGATAAGCAGATGAGATTTAGGCTCAGTGGCATAACTTATGCTGTGAAAAAAACTGCTTAACGTGTTTGGTAAAATTAAATAAAGCAGCTTATTTCAAAAGTTACACCATTAAGTTGCTACTTATAGAAGTTGGTAAAAAGCAGCTTTTATAAGCTGAAAGCAATAGCTGCTTATGATTTAAGCTAATCTATTTCAAACTGTGTCTTATTCATACTTCAAAAAAAAAAAAAAAAAACTTATCTAGCTACAGTGTGACCTAACATAATTAGATTCATCAAGTTCCTACAATCTAGTTTACCAAACATGTACTAGACTATGATAAATTTTATCTAACCCATCCACTCTCATATCTAGGCTAACAAACATTACCTTAAAAGCTACAAGATGGTAATTTATTACATGTCACAATTGTATTGGATATTATCGTTACCTATATTCTACCTTATTCGACATATGAGTAGGGGATGGAAAACATGCATGAATTCTAAGGATCCCCTAAAATATGAAAAGAGATAAGAGATTTATTGGAGCTGAAGTAATTTATTGGAGATGCTTTCATTAATTCAACCTTAATTTGTTATTAACAAAACACTTATAACATGTTCAAATTAATGCAACAATCGAGTGGATTACTCAACAGACATACTTTGTCAAAATTAATTTGATGGGTATGTGAAGACAATAGAGCGTCCTAGTTTCTGCCGTTTCTGATGAGGAAGTTTCTCCTCTCCTAGCTGGTGCAAGAAATGTGGGTCATTCTACGGTTCCAACTAGGGCTGTCAATGAGTCGTGTCGGGTTGGGTTCGTGTCGGGTCAAGGTATTTGTCGTGTCTTAAGAGACAAACCCAAACCCAACCCATTTAATAATCGTGTCAAAAATTTAAACCCAAACTCAACCTATTTATTAAACGGGTTACCCGTTTCCAACCTGCTTAACACATTTAATAAATAGGTTGTGTAGTGTTAGACAAAATGACTCATTTAAAGGTTAACAATACGACCTATTTAACTAAAAAAAAATGCATAAATTGATTAAATTCGCTAAAAACTCTACAAGACAAAGAATATAAATAATTATCTATAATTCATAAATAATTAAATCCAATAATTATAAAGCAAAATATTTCAAATTGTTTAATCCTATGATCAAATACTCCCAACGTCCAAAATTTCAAGAAGAAGTACAGCATAATTGGGTTATACGGGTTCACTTCGTGTTGGCGGGTTGACCCGTAGCCGACCCATTTATTAAATGGGTCATGGCGGGTTGACTCACCGCCGACCCGCTTTTTAATCGTACGGGTTCAACCCGCTTTATTTCGTGCAGGTTTCGAGTCGTGTTATCGGGTCGTGTCGGAATTGACAGCCCTAGTTCCAACTGTTGATAGACGTCAAAGCTCATATAGATGATCTCCTCAAACCTCTAATCAAAGTTTCAACAAACCTCCAATTGGAATATGACTCGGAGTTCATTATAAACTCTATTTAGAGGCTCAAAACAACCATTCAATACAAAAAGACGACCCTATTAGGCCGTACCACTTGAATTGTAGCCATGCATGACTCAATAGTGACCATGTTAATGATCTTTCGGCTTCTAGTCTTTGATCGTTTCAGTCTAAAATAGTTGTCATATTCTCCGTCTGAATTCTCATCTAGGTTTTATATTCCATCCTTTGACTTCATATATCTAAAATAATTGTCATATTCTATAGCCGAGTTTTGTACATGGCCAAAGGCCCAAAATACTATTCTCTCCGTTGGCCTTCCCCAACCATCATCAAGACCCTAATTTTGATTGGTACCGAGGATTTATTTTATTCAATCATATTGAAGAAGATGGTTACTGGTTGAATAAAAACGCGTTAATGCAAGCATCAAAGTTGCAAACAGAACCCACTAACCTACTTTGAACGCAAAACCAACTCCAACTGTTATTTTTTGTTACTTTAAGTGCAAAGGTGGAAGTGGAAAACTAGAAGAAAGGTTAGGAGTGTGTGTTTTGTTGACTGAGAAAATAGCCGGCAAAGGCCGTCTCTTATATTTTTATGCACAAATCAATATATAAGTTTTGAATACGCGTTGAAGTTTGAACAATCAACCCAAAAAAAAACCCCTGCTTGCTTCTGCTGCTCATTCTTGGTAATCAAGCCTCCGTCAGTCCATTCATTGCTCAATTCTTGATTGCTTTTTCTGGGTCTCTTTTTTCTCAAGGTATTCATCTCACTTGCTCAAAAAGTTTCCTACTTTCCGCAGCAATAAGGCTAGTGTTGAGTTTATTGATTAAAAAAGCTAGTGTCTTTGAGGTCTTATTGGATTGAATTTGGTGACGTGGGTATTGAATTTGGATTCTTATTATAGTTCATTTTGCTGGCTGATCATTGGTCTTGACCTTGAATCGGATGTTTATCTTAAGAAATGGGTATTGGATCAAGTATATGAGGATATTTGATTGTGCAGGTAGATTCTTTGTTATATAGTTGGGTAAAGAAGGAGGTTTGGATTGGTTTTTTTTGGTTGTGAGTTTTGCTTGTGAAGGAGGGTTTTGGAGGGGGATATTTATTGTCTATAGTGCAAAATGGGTTTAATATGTGGGAAGCCTTCTGCGGTTGAAGATAGCCGGGAAAGCCCACCAAAAAGATCATCTTTGGCTTCGAGTAAGAGACACTCAGGGATCAAGGTTCCACGGTTGAATTCTTCAAAAAGAGAGGTTGTTCGTACTAAAGATAGATTGGATGGTGCTGCTGGTGCCGGTGGTGCTGTGAAAGTTATGTTGATTGACAAGGCAATCAGTGGTTCTGTGCGATTATATGATGACCAGAATAAGAGTAAGAAGATAGAAAAGCCTGAGGTTACTGTTCTTGATCATCCGGGTTCAAGAAGAATTCCAAATGTTACTGTGGCTGAGCAGGTAGCCGCTGGGTGGCCTGGTTGGCTCTCTGCAGCTGCAGCTGAAGCTATCAATGGCTGGACACCTCGTCGAGCTGATACTTTCCAGAAGTTAAATAAAGTATGCTGTGTTCTTTACTTGATATTTGATACTCAATTTTTCTTATCTGGTCTTGTGTAAATATAGATCTAGACTGAGCTTTAATATTACTTACTCACTTTTTTATTTTATTTTAATATTTACTGATTCTTGCTTTCTTCGTCATGTTTTGGCATCTACTTCTTTCAGATTGGGCAAGGAACTTATAGTAGCGTCTACAAGGCCCGTGATGTCCTGAATGATAAATTTGTTGCTTTGAAAAAAGTAAGATTTGATAATCTTGACACTGAGAGTGTCAAGTTTATGGCAAGGGAAATCCTTTTCTTGCGTAGGCTTGATCATCCTAATGTAATAAAATTGGAAGGATTGATTACATCACGGACATCAAGCAGCTTGTACCTTGTTTTTGAGTATATGGAACATGATCTTACAGGACTTGCATCACGACCAGGGATTAATTTCTCTGAACCTCAGGTAGTTTGACAATTTTACACTTCTGATTATTCTAGTACTTTCGCCTTAAGCTTAACTTTTGCTAGTCATCTTCATACCTAACTTCTAGAATCTTTATGTCATATTAGGTTAAGTGCTACATGCAGCAACTTCTCAGTGGACTTAATCACTGTCATAGTCATGGTGTTTTGCACCGTGACATAAAGGGGTCAAATCTTCTTGTTGACAACAATGGAATCTTGAAAATTGCGGACTTTGGCTTGGCAAGCTTTTATGATCCACATCACAGTGTTGCACTGACAAGCCGTGTGGTAACTCTCTGGTATCGACCTCCAGAACTTCTACTTGGAGCCTCTAAATATGGGGTTGCAGTGGATTTGTGGAGCACTGGTTGCATTCTAGGAGAATTATATTCTGGAAAACCAATCCTGCCAGGAAAAACTGAGGTAACAAATTTACAATTTCCTCTGCCTCTCCCCTTCTCTGAGATGCATCCATCATTTATGACCTCGTGGGCTGGATTAAATCATTGTTATACTGTGGAATTATCACAGTTTTAATTAGACTCAAGTATAAAACTGAATTATGACTCTATTTTCTTGATTCTTATTTTCAATTTTGGCTTATATAGACGTTGTTGAGATTGGAAGTTGCATGGGAAGTATATTTTATTTCATGTATAAAGGCTAGTTATAGAAGCTTGATTAGATATGATAATCATTTCATTGACAGAGTTTTTCACTAATTATATCTGCAATAATTCTTGGATGGTAATAGTTAAATTCAAATGGCTCATCATTATATACGAAAAATAAAAGTTGACCAATCATTGTTATGATCAAATGTAACAAGGAAGAGCTCGTCTTATAAGCTCATATGTTCTTCAGAGGTACATCTGTTCTCTGTCCATTTCAGATTCGAAGTGAACTTTTCCTTCTGTCTTTTGACAGATAAACATATGCACATTTGTTAAGAAATCCGTTGGTTAATCGTTCCTCCAATATATCATGCTTGTATTGTATGAAAAATAAAGTTGAGACCAATCATTTTTATGATCAACTGTAATAAGGAAGAGCACAAATGGAATCATATACGGTTCATATGTTCTTCAGAGGTACATCTGTTCTCTGTCCTTTTCAGATTTGAAGTGAACTTACGCTTCTGTCTTCTGACAGATAAACATATGCACATATGTTAAGAAATCTGTTGGTTAATCATTTCTCCAATGTATCATGATTGTATTATATGGTGCCTATAAGCATCTTTATCTTTATTATTATTATTATTTTGAGTAGTTTATCTGTATGTTGTAGGTTGAACAGTTGCATAAAATTTTTAAGCTCTGTGGCTCACCATCTGAGGATTATTGGCGTAAATTACACTTGCGGCATTCAACAGTGATAAGACCGCCACAACCTTATAGAAGATGTGTTGCAGAGACTTTTAAGGACCTTCCTCCTGTTGCTCTGCAGCTGATGGAAAGTTTACTATCTTTGGATCCTGCTGATCGAGGAACTGCTGCTATTGCTCTCAATAGTGAGGTGCGAGGATACAGACACACACACACACACACACACACACACAGATATATATTTTTAATTGCAACACCACTAGTGTTATGAATGCTGATACATATTTTTATCTATTTATTATTATGAAGTGTTTAACGACGCTTTTTCTTCCAAACCAACAATAAGAATTCTATTTTAATAGCTGTCAAAACATTACCTGAAAATTTGCATTTTCTAAACCTCCTAAAAGAAATCAATGATTTGTTTTGTTTAGGAGCTGTTTATTGATAACCAATGGGGTCCATGAATTCTTTTAGCTGTAGTAACCATATAATATTCTTTCTACAGTACTTTACCACCAAACCTCTGGCTTGTGAGCCTTCAAGTTTGCCCAAGTACCCCCCAAGCAAAGAGATTGATGCAAAATTGAGAGAAGAAGAAGCTAGAAGGTACATCTTAATTCCTAAGATCAGTACTCTTTTGGATATTGTACAAGGATGATGGAACTTTAAATTTTGGAACACTTCTTTTAGGCAAGGAGCAAGTGGAGGAAGGGCACAGAAATCAGACCTAGGAACCAGAGGACCACCCTCAGCAATTTCTGCATCAAATGCTAATGCTGAGTCAACTACATCAGTACAGGTAACTTTATTTAAGTTTTTAATCCTAGTGTTGCGGCATGAAGTCTCGTCCTTTGGTTAAAATGAAGTTAATAGAAGTTTTTTTATAAATGTGGTGAAAAAAATTTAATATTAAGCAAACATACTTTTGAAATGAGGTTTTACACTCGAAAATAAAAACTGATGTTTTCATTTGTTACCTAAGATAAGAAAATACAACAGTGGACCCGAAAAAAGACATTAATGTCAGAAAATGGAACTTTCCTCTTATATTCTACCAAGGGCATGGATTTACAATTGTCTTAAATCATTGTCTAAAATTATGGTGTTTTGCAGCCATTTCTAGTTGGCTTTGCCCATGACTTAGATTACTTAATTGTATGCCATGTATGCCATAGGAGGGCAAGTTGTGTAGTGACTATCAATTCAACATGACCCCTTCGTTTCTGAACTCTTGAACTTTATCTCTTAATTGAATCTGAGAGTTAGTTAAAACCTGTTATGGGCTTCTTGGACTTTTTGTGTTTCAAGCAGTGAATCCTTCACTTACAAGAGTCTTGGGCTTATGGATACTTTGTTTTTTAAACATTTAATTTCATGCTGTCTATATCGAATGTTAGAAGGAAGATACTAGGAATATAGATGTATATATCATATTGGAGGTTAGCTGCCTCTACTACAGAATGCCAATTGATTGAGTGTCACAAATCAGAACAAGTAGTTTGTTTTCCGAAGAATCTCAATTTTTTCTTTTGAGTATTATGCATCAAGATTAAACTGCAGCTTCTTTCAAAATTGCTTGGATGTACACGTTTCAAAAGAAACTTTCTGTTCTTTTCTTTTTAAGACATATTTCCATGGTCTTTGTTTATGGTTTTTGAAGATTTCTTCTTCAACACATGCACATCTTATATTACTTTTGCTGTATAATTGTTTTGCCCTTTATTTTTGAAATTGAGGTGTGCTAATAGAAATTTAAAAATGCATCTGTCTCTGGTTTAGTTTTGTCTGATGTCAGTTCCTCTATACGCACAGAAAAGACAGGGATATTCCAATCCAAATATACGAAGTGAAATGTTCAATCCTCATAGGGAGGAAGCTGTTTCTAGTTTCATGATTGATCCATCCAAACAGTTGCGAACGGATAAAGACGCTAGAAAGGATTTCTCAGAGAACCATAATAAGAGGACTTCAGTATCCGGACCACTCATCCATGGACCTGCATGGGCTAAATCTGGGAGGGAACGTGGTGATTCTAATAGAACCAACTTGTCAAAGTTATCTGGTTTAGTATTGGCTAGGACGACTGCTCCCTCTGAAGATCAAAAAGAGAAACCAGGTACTTCACGGCCTGAAACAGCAAGACAAGTAGGCAGATTTCAAGGGTCATTTGATGGAGAGGATTTCACCAAAAGGCAGGATCAGATGCGTCACCCGCAGAGAATCACCGGTGGTCATCAGATAGAAGATGAGAAAGCAAATCTGGTTAGTTTTGTTTTTCTCTACAACATTCTCTTATCTCTTACCTGTCATAATTTACTCAGTTTTTGTGTGATACCCTGGATTCTTGTCAGATTCTGTTTCATAGTTAGTTGAACTTGGATTGATCCTCAAAATTCTTTTCAGAATGGTCGTGGTCCCAAGGGAAACAAAATATATGTCTCTGGCCCGTTACTTGTTTCGTCAAACAATGTTGATCAGATGCTTAAAGAGCATGATCGTCGGATCCAAGAATATGCTCGACGGGCACGACTTGACAAGAATAGGCCTGGTAAGCAAGGGACGACAAATTCATCTTCTGCTTCAAGGCATTAAGCTGTATGAGCTATTCCATCAATCATTTCTATTCATTTTCCTCAACAAGCGTCGAGCATGGAGCATCGAGCTGGGTCCCTGGATCCCTTTGACCATATAACACATACACACACGGAGGAGAGATAGAGAGAGCTAAGCTCCCCTCTAATATAGTATTGTACCCTGTATAGTAAGTACTAGTGTAAGAGTCCTGCTTCATCAGATACGCCTTTACTTGGTGTGGTAAGAAGAAATATCAGAATGACCAGTTGTGGTGCTGTTGTACCCAGTCGCATACTTGCCAGCTTTACCCTTATTAGAAAGAAAAAAAGAGCTTCCATAGATTGATAATTCCAAATTGTTCATATAGTTATTATCTGTTAGTCAAACTGGTACCTTTGTCCATTCTTTGGTATTTTTGGGAACCAAGAATGGGATGACCCTGCTGTGAGACTTGCCAATGGTAAAATAAAATTTTACATTATGGGACACTTACCAGAAAGAAGGTATGACCCTGTCAAGCCCACATGGGTACTAATTCTTGTAAGTTGTACTGAGGTTTGATTAGTAAGGTGGAATGCATTCTGTGGGTAACTCTGAAACGAATAATCTTAATACAGTAAAACTGAAATATGTAATACAGTAAATAATCACTCATCATTATAAACCTAGTTTACAGTTCATCCTAAATGTTACAAAATAAAAATATATGCCCAACAGCACTAATGTTACCAAATCAAAGTCAATGGTCAAATGCTGAAGTTGTTGTATCCCCTTGCGTCTGGAAGCAGTCATGATCATAAAAGTCAATAATATGCTCAACTTGAAACATTCAAACAAGTTTAAGCAATGCGAAGAAAATTAGAAACAGGGCCTTGGAGACAAACATAAACACGTTTTCAACAATGTCCAACTAATGAACAGTTCTCAAAGAGGTCAATTAAGGTTTACCTTCATGAAGAAACAAGTGATAACAAAACTCGACTTATCTAAACACAAACATGATAGCCCCCAAGATGCACTTCCTTGTTTAACAAGAACAAATGATTGCTTTCTGTAAGCTCTTTTTTCTCTACCTCTAATGTCTTCTCGACCAACCCTCTTTCTCTGCCTCAATATTTCAACCATACTCGTGCTTGAAATAACATTAATCCTCAGCTGCTTATCAAACTCAGTTTCATCCACCACCGAGTTCGTCTTCAACACCAACTTCAACTCCACCAGCCTCCTTCTCAATGGAAACGCCACAATCCAATCCTCCATCCTCAGCCTCACAAATGAATCAACATTCTCTATGGGACGTGCTTTGTATGCTCAGAAAGTCCAGACAAAACTCGCCAACTCTTCATCTCCAATTCCCTTCTCAACCTCCTTCATATTCTCCCTTGCACCTGTCCAAGACCTCCAGCCCGGCCATGGCTTTGCCTTTGTGTTCTTGCCCTTTTCTGATTTAACTGGTGCCAGCTCTGCTCAGCATTTGGGCTTATTCAACTTCACCAATAATGGTGACCCCAATAACAATATTCTTGGTATTGAATTCGATGTGTTCAAGAACCAAGAATTTGAGGATCCTAGTAATAACCATGTTGGTGTGGATATTAACTCGCTCACGTCTATTCGTTCAGAGGCTGCAGGGCATTGGACTAGTAATGAGGATGGTGGGAATTTCAAGGAGCTGAAGCTCAATAATGGGGTCAATTACCAAGTGTGGATTGATTTTCAGGGTTCAACTATTAATGTGACGATGGCTCATGCTGGTGTTAAAAAGCCTCAGAAGCCATTGATCAGTGAGGTAGTTGATCTTTCTAGGGTGCTTTTGGATGAAATGTATGTGGGGTTTAGTGGAGCAACCGGGGCATTGGTAGAGAGCCATAGGATATTGGCTTGGAGCTTTAGTAATTCGAATTTTTCAATCGGTGACGCTTTGGTCACTCAGAATTTGCCTTCATTTGTGGTTTCTGAGGCCTACGTGTTTGGATCAAAAGAGTTTATTGTAGGAATTAGTGTTGGTAGTGTTTTGGTCATTTGGTGTGGGGTTTTGGTATATGTGCTTTTTGTGAAGACCAAAAGGAGGAAAAGGGATGGGGAAACGGAGGACATTGAAATTTGGGAATCGGAATATTGGCCACACCGGATTGATTATCAAGAGATTCGTAAGGCAACGGAGGGATTTTCGGAGAAAAATGTGATTGGAACTGGAGGGATTGGGAAGGTCTATAAGGGGGTACTGGCAGGAGAAGAAGTTGCAGTTAAAAGAATTTCACATGAAGGTGAACATGGGTTGAGAGAGTTCTTGGCTGAGGTATCAAGCTTAGGAAGACTGAAGCATAGAAATTTAGTGGGATTGAGAGGTTGGTGCAAGAAAGAGAAAGGCAGCCTGATTTTGGTTTACGATTACATGAAAAATGGGAGCTTGGATAAGAGGCTATTTGATTGCACTGAGACAATGATGTTGAGTTGGGAAGAGAGAATAAAGGTCCTGAAAGATGTGGCTTGCGGGATATTGTATCTGCATGAAGGTTGGGAAGCTAAGATTTTGCATAGAGACATTAAGGCAAGCAATGTGCTGCTTGGTAAGGATATGAATGCAAGGTTGGGGGATTTCGGGTTGGCCAGAATGCACCATCCGGGTGAACTTCGGGGCACAACGACACAAGTGGTTGGGACGGTGGGCTACATGGCACCAGAAGTGGTTCGAACAGGACGAGCCTCAGCTGAGATTGATGTGTTTGGTTTTGGGATATTGATCCTAGAAGTGGTGTGTGGACGAAGACCGATTGAAGCAGGACAGCCAGGGTTGGTCGATTGGGTTTGTACATTAATGGAAAGAGGGGAAATGATTCATGGTCTTGATGAGCGGTTGAAGAGTAAAGGTGGATATAGCATTGAGGAGGTTGAGAGTTTTCTTCGTTTGGGTTTGTTGTGCGCATATCCTGAGCCTCGTGGTCGCCCAACAATGAGGCAAGTTATGAAAGTTCTGGAAGGGGCAACAGATATAAGCATTGATAGGTCTGAAGGGCAAGAAGGGGAAGGAATTGAAGTAAATTTACTGCAAAAAATGATAACAACCTCAATGTGGTCTACTTACCCACTGAAGCTGGGAGGAAGGGGACACCCTACATTTGAAGATATCAAACAATCTTTAGGTTCTTCATCATTGTTTGGATCAGACATAATTCGAGTTGGTAGATGATCAAGGATGTCAGGATTTGTTTGCTTTGGTTTTGTGTGTTCCAACACATTAAGATTGGTCCATTCTTCTATACCAAATTTTGCAATACATTTACTTTCTGGATATGTCCATAACCCATAATTTACATAAATCAACTTGTCAAGTACAAATTAAACAACATGGAAACCACCCAATAAAGAAATCAACTCCAAGACAGAACGTTGGAGAGCATCATTTGGCAAATTCAATAGTCCAGATAGGCGTTTTTGAGCTAGATTTATATCAGAAAATGCTACCAGAAAGGCGTTTTTGGCAAATTCATTTGTGCAGTTTCATGAAGAACAAGAAGAAGTTACCAGAAACGGGAGAGAATATATGTAATAGTAAAGAACGGAAAGCTCAAAGAGAGATAACAGGCATGAAACTTAACCTAAAGCATGCTGCCCATGGGATTAAGAACCAACAAAAAAAAGGACCCGATAACCAACCTGTCCGATAACTGTGAGACCATCCCAGTCAGAAAATGCTGCTTTTAGTCAGGCATTGGTCAGATCCTAGAGAACTTGCACGCACCAAAGCTCCGCACTGGATTCAACAGTCAACACCATGTCCAACAGAAGCAGAGCTGTTTCGTTGCTCTCGATTGAGATCAGGAGAACTTGTTATGATCAAAAGGAAATGAAATACAAAGAAAATCGAAAATGACAATGCTCTTCCCTCAAAATGAAATATAACTTAGAAGTTTGCTCAACAACATAAATTACAAAAGACATATGCTCTTCCTCCTAATGAAACCGCAGTCCTGATGGCCTAGTGCCTCAAACTGGGTTTGAAGCATAAATAAATAACAGTGATGACTGTCCAAAAGACACATTTTCTTCCTTCCAGTAGTGGGGAGCGAGAGCCTAGCCTCCCTACTGGATTTTGGGCATAAATAACCGACACTGATTTCCTTCCTTCCTAATCAACCCGCACCACAGTAGCGGGAGGGGATGATAGGGCCTCCCACTCCCACTCCACTGTATTTCAGGCATAAACAAACAGATCAACAAGAGTCATTCTCCTCCTATAGTAGGAGTAGAACCAATTTCAATACCAAATAGTTTCAATGTGTTGTTGTTGAGGGTGCTGTTGGCCATATTCATCAACACATCTGCTGCAGCTTCCTCTACTTGTGTGAGCCCGGTAGTGCGCTTCCGCTTTGCCTTTGATGAGTCCTCCTCCGGTTTTGATTCTCCCGCAGTAGTGGAAGGATGTTTTGATTCTTGTGGAGTAGCGGGAGGGTGTTTTGATTCTGCTGCAGTCGTGGACTTCCTCTTCCTGCTGTGGATTGGTTCACCAGATGAGAATGCTGCTGCTGCTAACTTGTCATTCTTCCGGAGTCGACAAATGACATAATCTCCAATATCAGCATCAAGCAGACTATACTCATCCAAATACCAACAAGCATGGTGTGGAGAGCCAACTTTCTCATACCGCAACTTCCTCTTCCGGCCAATGTGGTTTCCAGTTCTGTCATCAACAATGGGCTTGGAGACATCTCCTTCGCTCCAAGTACCGCCGGATCCAACCTTGCGGCCAATGCGTGAGCCCTTGGGGTTCACCTTCTTCAATTGTGTAAAGAAGAACAAGTCCTGGTTGCACAATTCAGCTCCCCTAAACATGTCCCATATCTCCCAAGGCTCTGTGCTTCCAAACAAATCAAACTCATGCAAAAATTGATTCTCTTTCTTACATACCTCCACCTCCACCGCCTCCGCCTCCTCCTCCCTTGCCACCAGCTTCAGCTCTTTCTCGTCTTCGTCCTTGTTCTTCACGTACTCCAGTAACAGCAGAGGAGCCGCTTGCCCCTCTCCTTCCTTCTTCTCCTTCTCCTTCTCCTTCTTCTTTTTCTTCTCCTCTTCCTCCTCCACTGACACCAGCGCCAACACTTGGCCCGTCTTCTCCTTCTCTCCCTCCGCCGCCGCATCGCCTCCGCCTCCGCCGCCGTTCTTCCTCTTCTCTTCCTCCGCCTCCGCAGGCGGCGCGTGGCCTTCCTCTTCTTTGCAGTTGTCTTTGCTCTCCTCCGCCGCCGCCGTCGCCAATGGAGGCTCCTCCGCCGCCGGGAGGGCCTTAATTTCCTCCTCCGCCGCCGTCTCCACCTCCTCAGCGATGAACGACAGGCCTCTGCCGCCCTTGCCCTTGTTCTTGTTGTAGAGAAAGTAACAGATCAGCTCCTGATCCGTAGGGTGGAACCTGAACCCCACCGGAATCGGTCCAGAAGCTTCCATGGACGCCGCCACCGATATGGCCAGCAAATCCCTATTCCCTCCGGTCCCGCCTCCAGATCTGTTGTTCTCCCGCAGCCGGCAAATGACGTAATCGGCGGATTTGATGCCGTCGAGACTATACTCCTCCATGTACCAGCAGCCGTGCTGGTCGGAGAGCTTGTTCTCGTACCGGAACTTCCTCTTCCGGCCGATTGGGGTTTTGTTCTTCTTGTTCTTCTCCCCGACGAAAATGGGCCTGGACGGTTCGCCTTCGCTCCAAGTCCCCGTCCCAATCTTCCGATTGATTCGCGTGCCGTGCGGATTCACCTTCTTCAGCTTTGTGAAGAAGAACAAATCCTGGTCGTACAGATCCGCTCCGCCGTGGGCTTCCCAAATGTTCCAGGGCTCCGTCTCGCCATACAAATCAAACTCCGGCACCACCGCCGCCGCCGCGGCCGCCTCATCTTCTCCCTTGCTGACCTTGTTCTTCAAATACAGGTAGTGCCGGATGAGCTCGTCGTCGGTCGGGTGGAACCGGAAACCTACCGGAACGTAGGCCATCGTCGTTTACTTTGACTGATTTTTTTTGTTTTTTTTTCAAAAAATTTGAATCGAATTTCGAGAAGTGATGTTTTGAGGTATCCAATTTAGAGGATTGAGAATGAGATAAAGAGTTTCGACCCGTCTGGACTGGGAAACAAAGGGGATTGCAACGACCTAAACCTCATTCGTTTAGGAATTGCATTCCTTAAAGTGATAGGAAATTTCTTTATTTTTCCCATTTTCTTTTTCTTTTCTACGCTGCTGTCGTCTCCTTGTGCCATCTGTCCGCTGGACTCTCTGTTTTGTACTTGGCCTTCATTTCCCCGAATTTTACGATTCCGCCCACTCTACCTTTGACTCGTCTCTGGAGCCTGGAGCTTCTTCTCTGGGATTGATTGCCTCGTCTGGTTTGGTTCTGTAAGATTCAATTCAGCCTTCTTCTCTGTTATTCAATTTGTAGACTATGTTTTGAACTCAGGAACACCACAGCGTTTGGGGGCATTTCCTCAAGTTTCTGTTTTTTAACTGTGGTGGAGGGTGTTTAAGGGTTTAGTGGTGTTGGGTTGTTTCAAAGGCGTGCTTTAGTTGTTGGGAATTGATTGCACGGCTCTGGGGAATAGGTGCTTTTTGGATCATTATGCATTTCACACAATTACATTAATATCTCAAGTAAATAGAGCCATATTTGAAAATAGGAAAAGCAAATGGATTTCTGGGCGGCTACAACCCAGAAATCTATGTCACTTTCTTTTGTTCCTGAAATTTGATCTGATGGTGGACTTCTACATTGGTTATGGCTGACCTTGCAGTATGCTGGGCTAACTTTGTAGTATAGTTTCTACACACATTCGTTATCAAAATTCTGTTTGATAACAAAATTCTTTGGTGTTTGGCTACTTGCATTTGGAACTCTTCCACAACCCCCCACCTTCTTGTTAAATGATGAGAACAGCTCAAAAAGATTTGTGACTTTCAAATATATGTTTATCCTCTTTCAGTTTTTCGTTTTTCCCAATACTCTATATATCAAATGTCTTTTTGCTAAATGGGATGCCGAGTTTAATTTTGAAGCTTGGGTTTTAAATATTATGGCTTCTTCATGCATGTATCTGTTGGTGTACAAATATTTTATTTTTAATTCTTGTACACACACTACCACATATGCCTGAGAAAAGGATTTATTGTTAGTAAGGTAGATATTACAGTGAGCTCATAAGTTGTTGTTGTTGTCTTGTGTGCTTCGGTTTCTTCAGAGTTTTGGGATGGCTCTTTCCATCCTTCTTAATTTGTTTATTTCACTTATTTTGACGGTTTCTTATTTTGGTGTTTTTGTTGCCTGTCTTCTAGTGAATCCCTTGTTCCCTGCCTTGTAATTTTCTCCACTCTCAGTAAAAAAAATTTGTTTCTCGTATACAAAAGATTAAAAATTAAATAATCAACCAATCACATTTTTCATTATCTATATTTGCTTTGATTTTACTTTTGGTTTGATTTTAGCAACTTTTGAGTTTTGTTCTATTTGACCAAGTTCAGAACATGAAGATAATGGGCCATTCTGATTCGAGAGACATCATTGTTTTCCTCAATGGCCTTTTTTTTTTTTTTTTTCTAAGAATCCTTGATGCCCAATTTTTTCCCTGCAGTAATTGCTCTTTATTTTCCAGTACTCTGAAAAAATATAAAATAAATAAATAAACAGAGTTGACTTCATATGGTTGCCAAATTCCCCTTAGTTCATTTTGATCTTGTCATTGTAATAGTAGTTGAAATACTTTTGCAGTGTTATCAAAGCAGTGTAAAATAGTACAGTCATCAGGTATGTGAAACCTTTGGTGACCTGAGACTTTTTGATGTGGAGTCAGTTGAATTATTTTTAAAAAGTCCAATTACTAAGCACCCTATAATTAAGTCCTTCATTATGTAATAAATGCAATTCACAAATAAATTATTGGTTATTGTTTTTTGATTTTCTTTATGTCGTGTGTTAAGTGTCATAGTTTTAGTCATTCAAAATCCTTTAGTGCAAGAGTTCTGAGTGTTTCGATGATTATCAATGGCTCCAAGTGCTACTTTGTAACTTGCAAGTTCTGAAAGATGAGTTATTAGTGAAAAATCCTGAGACCTTCTGCTTGTTTTTGCAACATGGGTTGACTTGGAGCCATTCCAAGACATCTTTGGTGGGTAGGCGGAGTTTTTCTAATTTCTCAGTGATTCCTAGAAGTCTAGAACCCTATGTTGTGAACCTGGTACTTTCCTATTCCCTTATCATTTTACTGCATTGTTGTACATCACTTTTGTAGTTCTTACAGTCCCAAGATTTTGAAAAATACTTATAATTCCAAAAGACTGCAAACGTCCCAGGGGGTAGTACTGCATTGTCAGTCGTGTTTCTCATTTTGATATTATCATATGGAACAGTCTTGAGTTAATTAAAAATTAAGAATTGCAAAGGTATTTCCATTACAGTTATCATAACTGGAGAGACATATCTGATTGTTTATTGAAGTCTTGAAGAATCTGGTTGAGTACTGTATTCTTTCCAGTATTGTTACTTCATTGGTGGTTGAACATAGAATGCAGAGATGCTGTTTTGGGGAAAAAAAAAGAAAAAAGAAAAAAGAAAAAGCCAATGAGAGTTGGTTCAGTTGGCAAGGGCGGACTTGAGGTGTAAACCCACATAAGTTCGATCCCCGCTACCAACAATCTCTCATTTGGTGGGCTATCTAGGAAATGTCCTGCATAATTCCATACCAATGGGCTGGGCTGGGACACTGGCCAGTTTCGTAAGTCCTGTTGGGTTGAGGTCGTAGGTTTGCCCTGACCCTGGTAGTGTAGGGAAGCCTCCCTCTTACCTAAACTTTTTTGTACCCAAAAAAAAAAAAAAAAAAAAAAAAATTCAACAAGTGAAGGACAGGAGCTCATTGGTGAGCTCATTAGTGATTGCAATCTTGTGCGCCTGGGTTTCTTTAGAGTTTTGGGATGGTTCTTTCCATTTTTTATTAGTTTTGTCTGTTTCTTTTATTGTTGATGGTTTCTTTGTTTTGGAGTTTTATTGGCCATCTAGGGAACTTGTTCTGTGATTATTTTTATTTTATTTTCAGGGAAAGTTTTGTTCTCATTAAAATGCAAACCACATTCTCCTTTTTTTTTTTTTTTTTTCCATTTTATAAATTTGGATGGGTTATTTGATTGTGTTCGGAACATGCAGTAAATGAATCATTCTGATTCGAGAGATAACATCATTTCCTCACTGAAGCACCAAGACTTCAATTGATCAGGAGTCTGGTCACTCCGGTGTTGGATACTCTGACAGGACATGACATGACACAGCTCCAACATGTGTCGGACCGTGTCCTTTGACTTTGAGTTTCTGACACGGGTGAGGACGCATCAGCGACATGGTTCCAACAGAGTTTATTTGCAATTTTATTGATGGCCAAAACTTGTATTTTGGCTCATGTTTGAATTTTGTTTCTCTGTCATCCAATAAAGAATTCATCTAACTAGTTTGTTTCATATGATGCAAGATAAAGGAAAATGCTCCTGTGTCAGACACGCCCGTTAGGACTCACTGCCATATTTTTCGTTACATAAGAGTATTATCATAATTGGTAACATTTATATACTAGATCACTGTTTAAAGATCATGCATGCAAAAAAAAAAAAAATCAATGAAAATGGACATCACAGTCATCCAACTGTGTCAAAAGAAATGGATGATTTATCATAAGATTCTTAACTTTCACCAAAACTGTCCAATTGTTTGATAGGGTTGGATAAGTAAACAGTCTCAGATTTCATTGAATTTTTTTACAAATGAATTTCACAGATTAATTTAGAAAATGAATGGTTCTTATCCTGAAAGTATAGTATGGCGTATGCAAATATGAGAGAATTTGGATGGGTGTGTCCAAATTGATTTGGACAAGAATATTGTCCGAACACAAACCATGAATCTTTAGTGTTATGTAATGTTGTTTACGTGGCTGTGTGAGTCTTGGTTACAAGCCAATAATCTTAATGATGAAAATCTATTAGCATGGAGTTATTATTGCTCAAGATAACATAACATTCGAACTATTTTGCTGGTGCATCCTTAGAGTCCCACTGATGTATGTGAGACCAATTCAGACACCTAGAAAACCAATTTGAATGTGTATGTATGAACAGCTATTATCTCAGATGAAGTTGATAACTTTTTGCCAAACTAATCTCTTTAAATAGTTTTATTGATGGAGAGTGGGGACTCCATGAAAGCTATCTTTGAATACAGATTGCGTTATCTTTAAATTCTGATATCTTCTCTGTTAATTCTATCAGGCAACTAACTCTCATGGGCATTGTTAGTCAGCTGCCAGATCGAGACAGCTTATCATCCATTATCTATTGCAGTTCATGTGAAGATCAAAAAATGCACTGCATCAAAATGGAAGCTGAGTGGTCCAATTAATGGAAGAGAGTGGAGTAAACGATGATCAAATTATATACTCATAGCTGTTGGCGGTCATTGATTTAAAACTCTTCTGGGACAGCGGAATTCAAGGAGGTTGGAGCAAAACATAATACTGCTTTGTAGAGGTAAGATTTGGCAAATTATTACAGCAAAACAGAAGAACATCTTTCTATGATATTGATGATTTCCTCGTTCACTGGTACAATTAATCATACGCATTTTCCTGTTTGTAGCTGCACTTTATGCCAAGGAACTTTTCCAGTGTCTTTCAATAATGTTTGGAGACAAGTAGCGAAAGTTGATGGCAGAAAGTTGTAGGCAGAATGGCAGCTCTTATCTTACCGAAGGGAACCATTTTTCAGCAGAGGTTTTGCTATCTTGAAGCAGTAGCGTATTCTTTGGAGTTATATACTGATCCTATTGCTTCAAGTGCACATCATTGAAAATTTGATGTGGCTTGTTTATGAGCAGGAGCTTGGTACCAAAAGGAATCCAAATTTTATTCTCCATTCAAATAAACCACTATTGAAACATATGTCAGTTTGCGAATGTTGCTAGCCCTTATGCTTGGATTCTTCGGGTAATTCAGATGTTATCCTTGAACCCTTGATGGTTATCCATGTGAGGTGACTTTCAAATCGCAGTATGATTATTCACATCTCTTATGTTGTCGGCAGTTAATTTTAGACCCCAGATTTCGATTTCTTATTTTGTTAACAACAGCTATATCACCATTGTCTATAAAGCCCTGGCCTTGTTTTGTCAAATACAGTTCACACTTCACGGACTCACAGTAGAGAATTAGTGCAGGTCTTTTATGAGATGAATAATTTTCTTTCTCAGCCAAATCATAATTACACGTACTGGAGTTAATCCATGTGCAACTATGGATAATTTTTCTTTAAATTGTATAGCAGTCTTGGAAGCACATGGCAGAATTTCAGAAAGATCACAGAGGAACCATTTGGCGTTGGATCATTAAAGCACTGTCAATGAATAAGGTAGAAGTGTAGAACACTGCTTTTTCATAATTTGATTGTGATTTGGGTGAAAGCAATGACTAGTGGTACATTTTTGGGCAGGAACACCAGTTTAAAAGTCTCTTGCCTCCACTATTTCAGCTGGAGCATTTGGGGAATTTGCTGAAACAATTTTTCTCCAAGTGGTTCATTCTAAGGCTGTTTGCAGCATGTTGTCAATTTTCTGAGTGGTTACCGGAGACTTCCACCATGGATGTTGGCTGCTGGAGTTGTATAGTGGGAAAGCAAATCCATGGACTCAAGGTTTGAATTCTATTTGATACTAATGTAAGAGTTCAAACGTTTCGGCTCTGATGATGCAGTGGCCCTATAAGGAACCAAAGCTAAAGTGGGGTATGTGTAGAGGGGAGATAGAGAAGACAGAGGAGTTAAAAGGGTTGTGTGTTTTGGTGGAGTTCAGTTAATATGAAACGAACCAATAACCAGATTGAACTAGGAAATTGCAATTTTCATCATTGTAAGGAAAAATATGAAGCCGTTGTATGGAAGTGGTTTTGCTGACTTGTTAAATTGTGTTGATTATTTGGGGTTGCAAGGTCTTCTTCCATAATGAGGAAATGCACAGAGTGTGAAAGAAAGAGTCCAAATTTGAAGGGGTCAGACCCCTCCCTTGATTTACAGGTACGTTTTGCTTATTTAGTTAAATAGTTAGGAGGGTTCTTTGACCTTCTCAGGTAGATGTATCATCAAACAATAAAACCAAGGACAGGAGCAGATCGGTCATCAGAAATATACCAAACAAAATTAAACGCAATAAGATTACAGTAAGAAGAGGGCAACAATAGCCCTCTGAAGAATATCTAATAAAATAGTAATAAACAAACTATGTTCTTGCTGTACTACTAGGATTAGAAGTTAGAACCTATCTCTACGCCAAATAATTTGAATTTCGTGCAAGGTTCCGTCCTCTTTGTCTGATCTATTGGCTGGTCAGACAAGTTGTTCTTGTTGTTGGTTATATTCATCATCACATTACTTTGCTTTCGCATTAGCTTTTTGTTAGTAACAGAAAGCAGCTTCTGCTTCTCCTTTGATTCTTGGCATAATGCACTGTACTTTCTCTTGTTTCCATTCCATTCAGACAATGGCAGTGGTGATTTGTTGTTCTTTCGCAGTCTACAAATCACATAATCTGATTTAGCATCTAGAAGACTATACTCATCCAAATACCAATGACCGTGGTGTTTGGAACATTTGCTCTCGTATCGCAGTTTCCTCCTCCGCCCAATATGTTTTTGCAATTCCTCATCTTTAATCAACTTGGAGGCATCTGTTTCGCTCCAAGTCCCACTTGATCCAATCTTGCGGAGAATGCGTGAGCCGTTGAGGCTCGCCTTCTTGAGCTTTGTGAAAAAGAACAAGTTTTGGTTGCACAACTCATGTCCCCCATACATGTCCCAAATCTCCCAAGGTTCTGTGGTTCCAAAAAGATCAAACTCGCACACAATGTTTTTGTAACTGTATAATGATGCTTCCTCTGTCAGCTTGTTGTAGAGGAAGTAACTGATCAACTCTTGATCCGTGGGGTGGAACCTGAACCCTACAGGTATGTAACTCATTGGCAATGCACTAGATTCTTGGCACAATAATATCTCCTTCCTCTTCTTTCGTGTCTTGATGTTCTGTCGGAGCCGACAAAGTACATAATTTGCAGAGTTAGTAAGAAGAAGACTATACTCTTCCAAATACCAAGAACCATTGTGGTCAGACCCTTTATTCTCATATCGAAATTTCCTTTTCTGTCCAATAGGTTTCTGCTTATGCTTTGGATCAAAAATAAGTTTGCCAGGTTCTCCTTCACTCCAAGTACCACCAGATCCAACCTTGCGATGAATGCGTAAACCATCGGGGTTTACCGTCTTGTGCTGTGTAAAAAAGAACATATCCTGGTCATACAGTTCCGATCCCCCATACGTTTCCCAAATCTGCCATGGTTCTACATCACCATAAAGGTCAAGCTCGGGCATAATTTTGTTGTAATTGTATGCAGCCATTGATGGCACTTCTGCCATTGTGCCGACATTGTTCTTGTTGTAGAGGAAATAACTGATCAGTTCTTCATCAGTTGGGCGGAACCTGAAACCCACCAGAACAGAAGGCATTAACGTATTATTTCCTGTAGAGCAACAACCGTTTTTCTCAACTTGCAAAGCAGAGATGTTGAATTATGCTTGAATAACTGAATTGATTTGTGTGATCATATGTATTTATATAATTGCAAACATAGAGTTTTAATCTGTTTGAACTAGGAGATATATAGTCTATAACTTGTTTCGACTAGGAATTTTGCAAAGGTTAGGAATACTAGTAGACATAACTAAGTATTAGAACATCTCAAATTCTATCCAAAAGGTAGGAATACTAGTCTTTTTAGATGTCTTTGGAAAGCACTTGATTGTTAGAACATCTCAAATTCTATCCAAAGATGGTGGTAAGTAATATTAAGGAATGAGGAATGTCAATAAGGATTCTTCCATTTGAAAAATATTCAGATTATTATTATTTTTAACAACTAAAACTAGTTTTGCTGTCAAGGAAAAAAAAAAAACTACACTTATTAGTTGCATAAGCAGTAAGAAATCCTAATCAGAATAGGAAATGATTTCTTATTCTGTCTTGTTAGGCTAAATTTCTATTTAGGATGGTAACAAAAATAAAGTTTAACAAGAGTCAAGTTCCCTTGAACAGAGGGGAAATATTATTCCCATCCGGCACTAGGTATGAATTATATCCATTTGAGAAAATACTACCCTTTTATTATTACAGAAATAAAGTGAGCACCAGTTGAGGAGTTCTTTAACCTATAACTTATTTCTGTAATAAAAAAAAATTATTACAGAAATAAGTTATAGGTTGAAGAACTCCTCAACTGGTGCTCACTTTTTCTTCTGCTTTTGTGATCAAGCAAGTTCTTGATTGAGTTTTTCGTTGAAAGATTTTGCAATAGTCAAGTTTTCGACAGAATTTTCATAACAATGATTTTCATCTCTATTAAATCGGTAGATGGGATTGGGCTTTTATCTCACCAACATAGGTAGTCAAGGAGTCAAGTTTCTATCAATTTTTCTAAACAATAGAATAGAACGGGAAGAGAATGTCAACCATAACGAAAAGGAAAATTAGACTATGGTCAAAAACGAAGGGAAAAAATAAACAAAAATGCTCTATGTTAAATCAGGAATAATTCCAGCAATTCCTTTTTAACTACATAAAATGAAATGCAGGGATAAGATACGCATTTATCAAAAGTATTCACTATTCAAGAGGTGAAATTCACTCGAGTATTTGTTAATCCTTCATGAGTTCAGAGACCCAGTTGGCATGTCGACACTTCCTTAAGAACAATATTGGCACTGCATCAGATTTTGAGTCTCCTTGGTTGGTATGTGACCATTTTACTTGGATCATTGTGTATTGGAGATCTAATAGCTCACTTAGAAAGTTATGTTCAAGTCTTTTGGTCTGACTTTTGTTATAAGTGATCCGTTGGTGCTTGTATTATTCATACCACTTGATGAATGCAATTATTTAATTAAAAAAAAAAAAAAGTAAGAACACTGGCCAATCGTTGTGGGCCCGCTGTGGTGTTAGGAAGTCCATGAGTTGTCCGTTTTGCTTTAGAAAGTTCATTTTCTTGAGAGAGGGGGGGGGGGCCCAAAAAAAAAACAGGATAGATAAAATTATATTTATTGGTCATTCTTATCAGTGAGCACCAGTGGTCTAGTGGTAGAATAGTACCCTGCCACGGTACAGACCCGGGTTCGATTCCCGGCTGGTGCATCTTTTTCTTAAATTCTTTCTCTTTCTCTTTTCTAGTTCATTTTTGCATCTTCGAGACCGCCTATTGGGTTTTGGCTTCCCAAAGTTAGCTCACAAGAGGATGTGTCCAGAACCCTCCTTCCTCTTTACTTCATACTCTTCTGTTTTCTTTTTCATTCCTTGTAAGTTTGGTTCTTTTTTTCTCTTGCCAAAAAAAAAAAAAAAAAAGGTAGAAGCTTTCGCATTTTACTTTTTGTTGGAACAAAAATTTTATTTGTAGAGGAATTAGATCTGAAAAGAGGGTAGATGATTTAGTCAAAATATCGATAAGTAAAACTTAGGGAACGTAAGATATTTAGTTATCATATGAGCTGTCGATTATAATTATGGATTAAAAATAAACACTTGGTTTTTTTTTTTGTTTTGAGGAGAAAATAAAGACTTGGTTACAGAGATGGGAAAATAAAGATTTTGCTACGGTCAAAAGATCATCATTAAGAGCTTCTTTAGCAGACTCTCTATTTTAGCTCCTTAGCTATTTTAGAGAGCATATTTAACTTTTTATCTATTTTAGCAGCTGCACCAGACTCCTAAGTGGCTATCTATTATAACTTTTAGCTATCTTGCTCCTAAATATAGAGAGCGAGATGAGACTCTTTATAATTTAAAACATTCATTTTAAGCTATTTTATGTAATTTATAAATACATTTAAATTATTTAATCTTCATTTAAAAATAATATAAATTTAAAATGAGCTAAAATAGAGAGCATTGATACAGACGTATTTCTAAAGTGGCTAGCTAAAATGACTTTTTAGCTATTTTGGCCAAAATTTGACTCAAAAATGGATATCATTGTTAAAGATGCTCTAAGTGGCTCTCCATTATAACTTTTAGCTATCTGATGCTCTCTATAATTTAAAACATTCATTTTGAGTTATTTTATAAAATTTATAAATACATTTAAACTATGTAATCTTCATTTCCAAAATAATATATATTCAAAATTAACTAAAATAGAGAGCACTGATACAAACGTATTTCTAAAGTGATCATTTTAACTACTTTGGCTAAAATTTGACTCAAAAATGGCTAACATTACAAAAGATGCTCTCAACTCAACTTCCATTAGTAGAATTAAGAGAATCCACAGCCTCCTTAGCATCCATCTCGAGCACTACATGAGAAGAACCTTCATTTTTTGCCAAGTGAAGACCCAATGAAGCAACTTAAAGCTCTGTGCCTCTGTTTCTCCTTAAAGATACACAATTTTCTTTCTGAATAATATTATAAGAATTAATTCTCACCCTCATCATATTAAACAATGCACAACTTTGAGTTTATTGATCGATAAACTTCGATTGTTCATGGCAATTTTTTTCAGTCATCATCTAGAGATTTCAATAATGAAATAATCTTAATATAAATTTCAGAATTGTACTGTATGACAAATAGACATCTATATATGCTACATACATTTGACAAGTTGATTATGCCTAAGTTAAAATTAATGGGACCTTAAAACTTCTTAGTTTATCAATATTAGTCCCAGTCTGCTTCCACTTGATGAATCATATAGCAAGTATAATAAACCTAGTGGAGGCTTGAGTTTGGTGCCTATCTTTTCGATCGGTAGTGTACTTGTTATAGTGATCGAAAAGTTGACATATAATAAGCATATAACTACATCAAGTTTTGTTTATATCGCACTTTTACTCTGTGATTTACTGATTTTCTTAATTGTGTCACTCTCAATATCACTTTTACTTGAGTCAGATCTTATCTTCTCTTACCAGCTGGATTCCATGATTCATATTCGATCAGCATTGTTGATCAACTTAATTAACAAGTAAAAATTTTAGGGTGCGGCTATTGCCATCCTACTATTTTTTTAGTTCACCCTACAAACATTTGAATTATTGAAAGACTATATTACCCAAGTACAAAATGACTAATAAGTATTAAGTACACTAATTTTCTAAAATCCAAATATGTAAGAAAAAATAAATATATAAGTACTTAATTAAATACAAAGACTTAATTTCTCATTGGATAATATTAATCTTTATCTTCTCAACCCAAATTTGAATTTATTACTATTTTTTTTTGTCTTTTTGTTGCATCCTCATCGTTAATTCGTTATTCAATTCACAAAACCATTACCTTTAACTTCATCAAAATCTTTGCAATATTCTTTGTGAACACTGAAAGTAAAAATTTAAAACACGAAGAAAAAAAAAATCAATCTCTTCTTCATTGATCATAGTTTTAAATTTACTAATCTTTTTACATAGATTGAAATAGAGAACCTGATAAAAAAAAAAAAAACATTGAAATTGAAAGAACAAATAAGAAAAATGGGAGTAAATCAGATTATGATTTTATTAGGAAACTTTAATAAATTTTAATTTTAGGGAAATGATGGAAAATGTCACATTAGAGTTTGAAATGATAAAAATGTCATGTAGTTTTTCACTGGATAAAAAAGTCCATTATGAAGTGTTAATAATATTAATTTAGTATTTATGAATAATAAGGTAATGTTAAAAAATGTCAGTTTTCAATTTTGTTGATTTCGATTATGCCCTTAAAGTCAATTCTCTCTCTAGCTTCTCCTCCTCCACCACACAGACACAGACCTCCTCTAGAGTGTGAACGGCGAAGAACAATGCGTCATTGACTCATTGGGATCGGTGGACAAGTTCTTGAAGCGGTGCCAACAGTTCGGCGATGCCGCCTACTCTACTCTGAGATCAATGTTGGAGCGTCTCGAGGATCCGAAAACCCGAACTCAAGCTCTGATCTTCCTCTCCGACCTCCAGAAGCGCTTCCCTATTGGAGGACGGATAGGAGCATTTTAATGCGACGTTTTCACTGCATTTCCCTACATTTTCTGCGTTATTTCCTTAATAAAACTCTGTTTAGGAAAGTTTCCATTCTTTGATTGGGAAAGTTCCTATTTGTAGAAAGTTTCTATTTTGTAGTTTCTATTTTCATTTTTGGAAAGTTTCCATTTTCAGTTTAGGAAAGTTTCTATTTTTCTTAATAGTTTCTATTTTCAGGACCTCGGAGCTAAAAAGTGGAAATGAACTCACGAATGGAAAGAGGAGCTTGCAAACGTTAAGGGGAGCAAAAATGAGAAACAATGGACCACAGAAATGAGCAGAAATGAAGAAAAGAAGTTTTCCTGCTTCAACCAGGAAACCCTGCGAAAGGGAGGAGAGCTTACCAAGCAAGTTTCCAACGCAACCATGAAAAAGAAATGGAAAAATGAAGTGTTATGACGTTGGAAGGTGACAAGGCTTGAAGTTGAAGCAACAAGGCCCAAGAACTCTCAAGACTTATTGGATTTTCGGCAAAATGGATCAAAGGCCCACAAAAGCCCATGGAATTAGGGTTTGTGACGCAATGAAGAAACCCTAGAGAGAGTTTGCCGTGAAATATCAAGAGAGAAACAAGGAATGGCGTGAAAAATCAGAAAATATGAAGAAGATTTCGATGGAGATTTTCTTAGGAGACTTTTAAGGAAAGAGAATATGTGTTGAACACAAAAAGCTCTCAAAGGAGTCTAGATTCATCCCTAGAATTCCTAAAGGAAGTTTGGCCGAATTTGAACTAAAAAATCAGAAATTATCTCAAGGTATTTCGGCCAAGATTTCTAGGGAATTAAAATGGAGTTTTGTGATTGGTTGGACCATCTCATAGGGCTTATTTGGCAAGCTATCATTGGAGGAAACTATGTGGCATTTTCAGATTAATTCCATGGAAAATAAAGAAGAAATACACGGCTTGGAGACCAAGTTTTGCCGTCCCTATATATACTCTCTCAATGAAGACGTCTAGGGCTCTTCTCTTTACACTTTCACACTTTAGAAAAAAATCAGAAAACCTCTCCTTTTGCCGTGAGCTTCTCCATCCTCTAGTCATCTCCACGAGTTCAAGCAAGGCCAAGGGAGAAGAAGAGTTGCCGTGAGCATCCATCATCCATCACCATCCTTGAAGCTTGCTTTCGAGATTCAAGGGATTACAACATCAATCATCCATCTTCATCCTCCATCCACGGTGTAATCCGATTCTCCTTTGTAAACCTTGTTTTGAATTCGTTGGTTATGAACTAGTTGACATATATGTTTGAACAAATTATTAATTCTGAAATTTTATGATTGATTGAGAAATTTTCAGATTCTATTATTGTAATTCGAGAGTTGCTTATGTGAGTTTGTTTAATTAAATTTGCTTTTTAGATATCTTTTGTATTTTAATCTTATGTGGTTCGAAACACTTAGGGTTTTGATATGAATGGTGCTAGATTTAAGAACATGAAATCAACTTTTTGTTTTGTGTAACTTGAATCGAAGTAGTAAAGGTTTTGGACAAAAACCGAATTTAATTAAAGAGGATTGCAATTAGGTGGACTTTTTCATACTAAGTTGCACACTTGAGTTGATAGCCTTTCTATGTGTTTCATGCGTTAAACATGTCATGATTGACTAGCTTTCTAGGGCTTGATTACATGTTTGATAGGATTAATCTTTGTGCTTTCACTTAGGTTAATTAGCATTGAAAAGTAAAAAATGGGAAATTATTTGCTTTCGAATATTTCACATGATCAACTCTTTTCTCATGACTTAGATGAACAATAATAGGGTTTAAATTGATTTTAATCATAGTTTCGGTTTTGATCTTTGTTCTCTCATTCCATTCGTGTTTTTATGTTTTTGTGTTTTATTTGTTTTCTTAACTTAGTTAATTTTTCGAAAACCAAAACCAAAACCCCCCCTCCCCCCCCTTTTTCGTAAATATGTATATATCTTGTTTTATTTTTGTAAATATTATACTTTGTTTTAATTTTAATTGTTTAATTGTTTGACAATGACAGGTGTACCCTCAATCCCCGGAATAGAACGATCCCTACTTGCTTATACTACTAATGATATTTTTAGGGTTAAATTATGCGCTTGCTTCAAGCGTATCAAGGACCTCTCCCGCCTCGGAGCTTACTCCGATCTTTTCGTTTTCATCACCGACGGCAAAGCCGATATCTTCTTCTGCAGTATCGCCACCATGGATTTAGTTTATTTTAGTAGAATTGTCATATTTTGAAATCATATTCTGTAAGGGCGGATTAAAACCGCACCATGTATTCAAATACTGCTGAAAAGGAACTTCTGAAATGAGAGTAGATTTCTAGTTGTATTTGGTTCAAGCTTGCTGAAAGTGATCCTTATCTTGTTTCTATTTTCTTCTATTTATCCCCTGACCCTAGATCATATGTGATATGTGATTTCAGCTTCGATGAACTCGGAGTCCAAAAGATAATACCTGATACGACATTTATCAGAAAATGGAAACACAAAATTGAAACAATTGTCATTGCACATGGCCATGAAGATCACATTGGTGCGTTGCCCTTAGTAAAGTTTCCTTCTGATTCTTTGAAATTCCATTTTGCCTTTGGTAAAGTTTCCTTCTTATTCTTTGAAATTCCATTTAGCTCAGTAAAACCTGGTAGTCCAGAAAAAGCTAAATAAAAGATCTTTGATGCGTAAATTATGTCCTATTTATAGTTAATAGAACTAAAACTTGTTTTGAATATTATTGTCCTGGGTTTCATCTTTGTAGTTGATACATTTTTTTGCTCTAAACAGGTGATCCCAGCTTTGGATCCCAGTACACCAATATTTGCATCATCCTTAACCATGGAGTTACTTGAGTAACTTTAATTTGTGTGGTCATCAGGAGCTTCCTATTCCATCCATTCTTTTTCAATATGTAATAATGAATAGTGTTCAGTAATGTTGACCTCTCATAGAATGTCAATACTTGCCTAGCAGCTATCAAATCTTTATTCTTCCACTCATTTTTCTGTACCTCACACTGTCAATCTATATGAGTCTTTTCTCATGAAGATGCCTATCCTCTTGGCATGAAGCTGGCGCCTTTTAGGGGATATATGCAGTTGAATGTTAAATTGGTCCAAATGTATGGGAGGTGTGGGAGTATGAGAGATGCACGCAAGGTGTTCAATAGAATGCCCGAGAGAAATTTGAGCTTGCTGCAAGTGACCTCATTTCGCTTCATTGTGCTTTGTTAAATGAAACAATTAAGATTCTCAATACTAAATGTTTACAGCACGTAAAGGCTGGTATATTTAGCTTCCATCTTGGTCCTTGTTTAAGGAACATATTTGGTTCTTTCTTCTTTGTTCATTTTTTTTTTTTTGGGTTTTTGGTTTTGTTTTGTTTAGCATAGAATAATTATGAGTCCTCATGTGCAGGAGCATTTCTTGTAAAAACGGGTAGCAATCGACTGTTAGACGATTGTTTTGTGAACTTTGTTTTTACTGCCTTCAATTATACTTTTTGCACCATGCCTTTAGTTTATGAGATCAATTACTTGAGGTATAAAAAGAGAAGCAAGTAAAACATGTTGATGTCATTGGCGGAGCTGACGACGCTAAAAGTAAGGGCGCAATTTAACCCTGCAAGATGTAGTTGTCAGTATAGAATAAGTAGGGATTGTTCTAGCCGGGGATTGAGGGTACACCTGTAATTGCAAAAACAAGTAAAGAATTAAAGTATAAAGTAAAAATCTACAAAAAGAATATATACAAATAACGAAAAGGGGGGTTTAAGAATTAAGGTTTTGAAAATTAAAATAAATAAAAGAAAGAAAATATAAAAACACATATACAAGGGTGGAACGCAAGGAACAAAGATCAAAACCACATTTATATGCAAGAAATCCAATTACAATTCCTATAGTTGATTTTCTATGTCATGAGAAAGAAGTTGACCATGTGAAACGTTAGAAAGCAAACGATTTCCCATTTTTTACTTTCCTTCAATATTTAATCTAAGTGAAAGCACCTAAATTAAATCTATTGAATATGTAATCATAGTCTAGAAAGCTAGCTAATCAAGAACACATTCAACGCATGAAGAACAAAGAAAGGATGTCAACCAAAGTGCACAACCTAGTATGAAAAAGTTCATCTATTTGCAATCCTCCTTAATTGATTTCGACTTTTGTCCAAAGCCTTTACTACTTAAATCTAGCTCCAATTACATGCATATATCCTAAGTTGGCCACCAAAGAACACATACATATAAAAGTTTTCTGTAAAACAAAATCAATTAAGCAATCTCATATAAGCAACATATAAAGAAATTGCAACTTTATTTCAAAACATATAAATGAGCTTTAAACTTTGCCCTTAACGTCATGTTAACTAGAATTCATAACTCTACGAATCAAACAAAAGAAAATAAAAGCAAGTATGAAATACACCGTGAAAGATGAATGACAAGCCTTGAGACGAAGAACTTGAAGATCCTTGAAAGCAAGCAATCTTCTAGGGACGACACAAGGATGGATGGTGGCTAGGATCTTGATGTATTGCATGACTTCTTCTCCTTCTTGGTTGAGACGCGGAACTTCTGAAGACTAGAGAATGGAGAGAATTTTTATGATATTTATTTTCTGAGTGAGAGAGGTGTGTTGTTGTGTGTTGTGGTCTTTAAACGTCTAGCATAGGGGGGTTTATATAGGGGAACGGCCAAGCTTTGCCACACAGCTTCCACCAATCACTTAGCGCCACGTCAGCTCTGTTGTGTCATCCAACCAATCAAAATGCTCCAAAATCAATCCCTAATATATTGTTGCTGATTTTCCCATGATTATTTCTGATTTTTCTCTTAATTTTCGGCCAAATATCTAGGCATGAACCTAGACAATGTATCTGGATGCATTTTGGACCTTTCTTCCCTTAAATCTCTCCATGGCTTTATCCTTAACATCCTCCCCTTGATTTTCTCTTGATTTTCACATTAAAACTGCAGATTTTAATTCCTTAATTTCGGCCAACATATCTTGAGCGAATTGAGGGATGAATCTGGACTGGTTTTGAGCCTTATCTTGTTGCACAATCCCTTGAAACTCTCCCTTAATTTTCTCAACGTAATCTCCTTGATTTCCACATTATCTCCATCATTTCCCATGCAAAAATCAGATTTAATCTCCCATAATATCTTCAAGCCATGTGGTCTCCAAATGCCTTCAGGTTTCCTAGCCTGATCAGGATTCCTGCGTTGACTGGGATTCCTAGTCGGACCAGGAAAACTCCATTTCTTCATTTCAGCTCATTTCCTTGTCATTTATTCCAATGTACCTAGAAAATAGAAACTTTTATTAAAATTACTAAAAATAGAAACTTTCTAAAGATGGAAACTTTCCTAATCAAGAAGAATTTATTTAAGGAAATAACTAAGTAAATATGAGGAAATAACATTTAAAATGTCGCATTAAAATGCTCCTATCAGGAACTGCTAGATATGCAAATTAGCTTTCTAGAAATAGTAGTGCCTGTATAACATTTCATGTCACTGGCCAGGTCACATTATATGTCACTGACCATGTCACTATTATACAAATGTCACCGACCATTGTATTTGAGATACTAATTTTTTGACATATTGCTTTTCGTAACTTGTCTTTGTTGTGCAGTCTCACATGCTCAAACCATCAAGTCACTGGCTATGTCAGTGGCCAAGTTACTGGCCATGTCTATAGAATATTCTATAAATATTTACTTTCCTTGTACATATAGATTACGTCTCTCTGTATAATTGTAGGAGATCGTTTCCTATTAGGATTACTCTTGTATCACTTTATACACCCTATTCTTTGGGGTTAAATATTATTGAAGCATTCAAAACCCATTGAATTCTTATTTTCAACTTGGTATCAGAGCAGGCTGAATACCTGCACTGTATTCCTCTGAAACCTGAAACCCGAATTTCGAAGAGCTGTACGAACTACCGGACCAAATTGATTTTCTCCAACTGTAGACTTACAAACCTGAAAGTGGGTACCTGACGCGGATAGCTAGCAAGCCGACAAGACCTGCTGCCTAGCCGAAATTCTGCTGCAACCGACAAGCTCTGTCGCCCAAGCTTGCTGCAAGCTCTGCCGCCCAAGCCTTCAAGTCAGCTGCACTGCTACAGTTCCTTGTTTTTCTTATTTCTCACGAACAGATCCTTAGTTCTATTAAATGGAGGACGATTGACTTGGATACACATTTACGCAAGCGTACGTATCACTGTCAAGAAAGGGAAGTATTATGCCCAAAGTTATCGTACCACGGGGATTAGTGGCTAACCCACAATCCTTGGGTAATCGGAAATAAAGACACTTAGCAAACAAAAGAAAAAGAAAAAGAAAATAAATAAAAATGCTACTCTAAGGCACCAAGCCTTAGCAATGCTCGGCTTTGGTTTGCACCGAAGCCTAATCAAAACTAAGACCTAGTGATGACTATTTACAATGAAGTAGGAAATGTCACCGGAAATGTAATTTGCATTTCTAACAACTAAGTGCAAGAATTTAATTGAAAACTTTAATTAACAACTAAATTAAATAAAGTAAAGAAAACTAAAAAATGAATAGAAATATGGGATTGGTAGTTAGGGATGAATCCTAACCCTAATTCAATGTTCTAGATGCTAATTTGATTTACGTGCAATTTATTAAAGATGGTAGAAGCCGTACCCAAGGCTTTTCAAGGCTCAAGGGCTGAAATTCCATTTCATGGTATTCCTACTCCGGTTCAAGGGCCGTAGGAACTCACTTGACATGAATTAGAGCCGGTTCAAGGGTCACTAATTCACATCAAGAGGCCTAGAGTTCGAGGAATTAAGCAACCAAGCTCACCATAATTGCGATCAAGCTAATCATGTAGTGAACCATGCTTGTACTTCCCACGAATATTAAAGCGGGGTTCTAGCTCTAAAATCTAAGGATGTCATCCCCTAAATTTTAATCTAGACTTATTAAAACACATACCCAAGAGTTGACAATTCCTAAGCATGCATTCTAATCAATTATCACAAAACACAAGCATCCAATAATTAACAAATTACATATATAAATTAAATTAAGCATCCATTACATCAAATTTGGGTTAGGGCACACAACCCTAACCCCCAACAAAGAAATTACTCACTACCCATAATTAAATTAACATCAACAAACATCAATTAAAGAGGAAAAAGTGAAAAGAAGTGAGAAGTAACAAGAACAAGTCACAATTGCTATGAAGCAATTATGACAAGCCTTGATTTATAGCTCCCTACTTTTACCCAATCTCTAAATCTTGATGATGATGAAGTCCTTTGATGTTTGAAAGCTTTGGTGGAGTAATTCTCAAATACCCGAAAGAAAACTAAAGCTAAAATGGAAATGGAGAAGGAGGATGGGAAGAGGGCAGCAGCCCTCTCCCAAGGCTAGCTGCGACACTATTTCAGGAGAAGGAAGAGAGAATAGGATTTTGGGCGTGTGGTTCGGTGGTTTGGTGCGGCTGTTGTTGCTCTCCTGTTCTACTGTGCGGCTACTCTCCCCTCTATATATATTAGGGTCTGGTCTATATATATGCATCCAAGAGGAAGAATGGGTCTTCCCCAATTAACATGTGGCTGGACGTGAAAGAAAGGAAGAAGGAAGAATAGTGATAGGGACATGTGGCAACATGGGATAGGAGAGAGGAAAAAAAAAAGAAAAAAAAAAAGAAGAAAAACAAAGAAAGAAGAAGAGCAGCACGTGGGAAAGGAAAGAGATAAAGGGAGGTGATGATGTCACTGCTGACGTCAGCAAAATTCAGAATTTCATTTTTCTTTTTCTTTTCTGCTTCTTCTTTTCTTTTCTCTTCTTTTCTTCACATTTCCTTCTTTCCTTCTCAATGCACTTCCAGACCTATTATCGGAGGTGATTGGATTCCGCTCCCTTGATGGCGTTGACCACGATTGACCCTCATTGACTATTTCGTCCTTTTATCGGAAACTCCAATTTGCTCAATTTTCGCATCATTTTCTTTCGATTTCCGCAACTCCGCTTATTTCCTACAAAGTAAATAAAAATAGATTAATTACATTATAATTAACTTGAGGACTAACTAATTTCTAGTGTTTTAGATATAATTATATGCATAAAAATGCGTGTAATCAACGATGCTGCCACCCTTGCACTCCACAACATGCCTCCTATTATCAACCATTATCATACCACCGCTCAAGACAACTCAGCGTTTCCAACTGGCGTTGCCTTGAATGAATCCAATTACACCATATGGGCACCTCTTATGAAGATGAGGATTGGAGCACGAGGAAAGGTCGGCTACCTCACTGGAGCTAGAGTTGCACCGAATGTAGATTCTGCTGAATTTGAAGTATGGACCACAGAGAATGAAAAAGTGAAGAGTTGGCTAATTGATTCCATGGAGCCATCACTCATGGAGCAAAGCTATGCATATGTTTGAAAGGTGCATTCTGAAAGGCAGGCAATGGGACACGCCTTTGAATCCTCTGCTATGGCTGTCCAACGCAAACAGGGGCCCTCCTCGGGCTTCTCAACTCCCTCACAACATCGCCCTCCGAGTAAAACAAATCCATATGCAAATACAAAGTGTCTGGTGTGTGGAGATTTGGGTCATAGCAAGCAACGGTGTTATGAAGTGATTGGCTACCCTGATTGGTGGGATTTCACCAAGAAACCGCGAAAGAACCTTGGAAAAGCTACCGTGGCTACTACAGAGGAAACGCAGCCATCTAATGCCTTCGCTAATGTAGCACAGTCAGGTATGAAGGGTAAGATATCTATGAATAGTTCTTGGATAATTGATACAGGTGCATCTGACCATATGACTAATGATCCTAGTCTCTTAGAAAAGATGAAACCCTCCTCTCAAAATATTGTTTCTACTGCTGATGGTACTCCAACTCCGGTTACCGGAGAAGGTTCTGTTGTTCTCTCTAATACATTAACCCTTGATTCTATGTTAGTTGTTCCTTCATTGGCATATAATCTACTATTTGTTGGCCAAATTATTCTAGCACTAGCATGTATTGTGACCTTTTATTCCTCTTTCTGTGTGTTTCAGGACATTCTGACTCGGCGGATTCTTGGTTATGGTGTTAGAAGGGGGAAACTCTATTACTTGGATCTGACAGAGAGTGGCGAACAACAGTTGTTAGGACAAGTGAATCAGGTCAATGGAGTAGAGAGTGCTAAGGAAACAGTGTGGCTATGGCATCGTCGTTTGGGTCATCTATCTTTTAGTTATCTCAAGAAACTACAACCTCATTTGTTTTCGGTTGTCAGTGATTCAGATTTTCGTTGTGATGTATGTGAATTGGCTAAGAGCCATAGAATTTTGTATTCACTTAGTCTTAATAAAAGTCCCATTCCATTTATGAAGATTCATTCTGATGTCTGGGGTCCTGCCAAGATCCCTTCTTTTTCTGGAGCTCAGTATTATGTGACTTTTATTGATGATTGCACTCGTATGACTTGGGTATCTCTATTAAAGAACAAGAGTGATGTATATTCCATGTTCCAAGATTTTCATAAAATGGTGTCCACGCAATACCAACAGTCTATTCGTATTGTCCAGTCTGACAATGGTGGTGAATATGTTAATGGCCCTATGCAGGAGTTTATGCAATCTCATGGAATTCGACATCAGACTTCAAACTCATATACTCCTCAACAGAATGGATTGGCAGAAAGGAAGAATCGACAGTTACTTGAAGTTGTCCGTGCTTCTTTGTTTGGCATGCATGTACCTCGTGAATATTGGGGAGAAGCTGTGAAGTCCGCCGCCTACCTCATTAATCGTACTCCTTCTCGAGTAATTGAATTTCAAAATCCTCAGCAGAAACTTCAGAAACTTCTATCACTTCCGTCGCTACCAAATCTTGAACCTCGCGTGTTTGGATGCATAGTCTATGTTCATATTCCCAAGCCTCAACGTAGCAAGCTTGATCCCCTTGCCCGTAAGTGCATGTATATTTGTTGGTTATGCAGAATTCCAAAAGGGTTATCGTTGCTATGATCCTCTTACTAGCACTATGTATGTTTCTCTTGATGTTGCATTTCGCGAATCTGAACCGTATTATTCAGGGGGAGTTTCCGAGTCTTCCCTTCAGGGGGAGAGCAACTGTGAAGGAAATTCTAGAGATTTATTTGCATTTGAAGAATTCGAAGATTTAGAGGCTTTGGAGTTAAAATTTGGAGTTGGGAACTCTCCAATATCCGTTGACAACGACAGAGACGTTGAGGCAGCCAACGAAAAAGAATTGGGAGACTAGGGCACTGGACCAATCGGTGGACCCGTGGGGGTGCAGCACTCAGATGGAGGTGGTGACCTGACCGTGGGGTCCGCAGGTGAGGATGGTGGTCTGATGGGATGTAGACAAGTCGGTGGACCAGTGGTCCCCTCGGATGGGCAGTTTTTTGAGTCTCCAAGCCGACGGCTTGGCTCCAGCCGATCAATGGGCCCCAGCCAACCATTCAACACGCTAAATACTCCTAATGCTACAAGTCAGTTTCAAGATTTGTCAGAACGGGCTGGTGCAACACGCCAACCTGTTACTGTGTAGCCCCAAAGTGGGCTTGACTTGTCAAACAGGGACCATGCGCACCAGGAAACCGACACGCAACTTGAAGGTGATGATGATGCATTAATGCATTCTGGGAAATATGGAACATCACAAACTAATGACGTGTTCATTCATCAGCCCGGCTATAATGCACCCACTGAATAGAATATTCAGAGTCCTCATCTATCAGAGTTGTTCCCCCTCTCTACATCGTCAACTGAAGAATCCGCTGCAAGTGTTCCTTCTCAGGTACCTTTAATTTCAAACGAGTCATCTGGTAATGGCGTCGTTGCCGGGGATTAGGGTCTTCGGATCTTAATCCCTTGGTAATTGGAATTTTGGGTCACTTTTAGCATACTTTTATTTTTATTTTTACTTATATATCTAGTTTCTTTATTTATTTTTCATTTTGATTTGGTTAGTTTAGTCAAATTTAGTACTACTTGTTGTTTTTCATTCTCTTGTTACGCCTCTAATTATTTGTCAATTTTTCGTGGGTTGAATTGGTGCTTATCTTGCTTATATTTTGATTATTGAGATACTCGATTTCTTATTGATCCTTCGTAGGTATATGAGCGACACTCTACTACCTATCAATTTGAGAAGTGGTTGTGTTTTGCAAAGACTACCTAGAGGAAGACCAACAAGGAGAGTTAGGAGACCAAGACATCGCTCACAAGCACCTTCTAGGTCTCCTATTCGAGTAGTAGATATGGGTGACGAGCGTCAAGAACCACAAGATGAGGAGGAGCTTCCCTTGAGCCATTATTCATGTCCTAGTATTGTGAATGCTCCATCTTGCATTGTGCTTCCTCCGACAAATGCCAACTTTGAGATCAAGCCAAACATGTTGTCTATTCTACCTACTTTCCATGGCATGGCTAGTGAGAGGCCTTATGATCATATAATTGAGTTTGATGCCATATGTTCCACTATGCACTTGGAAGGATTAAGTTTGGAAGGTTTGAAGCTTCGATTATTCCCATTTTCTTTGAAAGATCAAGCACGCACATGGTTTCATAAGCTCAAGCCAAGATCTATTATCTCTTGGGCCGATATGCAAAGAGTCTTCTTGAATGCATATTATCCACATCATCGGACTACTTATATGCGAGATAGCTTGACCAAGTTCTTTCAAGAGGATAATGAGACTTTTTATGATGCATGGGAGCGCTTCAAGGATATTGAGTTAGGTTGCCCTCATCATGGACTCACCAAGTGGCTTCTTTGTGAATCTTTCTACAATGGGTTGATTATTGATGATAGAAGGAGATTGGACAATGCATCGGGTGGAAATTTTCTTAAGAACGGTCCTAATGCCGCTTGGGATATTTGTGAGGAAGTGGCTACCCAATCCGGTCAATGGGATAATCATCAAAGGAGAAGAGGAGGTAGAGATGACCACACTACATCTAGAGGCCGAGAATTACAAGCATATGGTACTAGAGGCCGAGTTGATATGGAGCCTCGTGGTAGAGGTTTATATGATGTTTCTCATGTTTCTAGAGATGATGGAGTTATGAGTTCTAAGCTTGAAAGGCTTGAAGCAAAGATTGACAAGAATTTTGAGATGCTTCTTCAAGCGCAAAAGGGTAGTGGTTCGTCTTCTTCACATGTCAAGAGTGTTACTTCTTCACATCTTTTCTTGATTTGTGAGTCCCCTAATCATTCCACTCATGATTGTCACTTGGCTTCACAATTTCCGGAATTTGTTGAGGAGCAAGTTAGAGCTATTAATTCTTATCAAAGGCCACCAAGAAATGATCCTTATTCAACTACATATAATCCAGGTTGGCGAAATCACCCGAATTTCTCATGGAGAGATGGTGGAGGGTCCTCTAATACACACCATGGTGGTTCTCATTCATATGGAGGGAATCAAGGTCTTAATTCTTCATCTTTTAGTCCCCACGGCCATGGTAACACACAATTTGGTGCACAAAGTCATTTTGGGCAGCAAGCATCTTCTTACAATTCTCAAGGTCAAGGGACATCTTTTGGTGCTACAAATGTTTATGGAGGAGCCCCACATGATACTCAAGGGTTTGGTCAAAGTTCCCAATCATTTGGAGGTGCCAATCCTACACAAAATGCTCCCCCCGGATTTCAAAATAGGCAAGCACCACAACTGGAACCAAAGAAGTCTCATATGGATGATATATTGGCCACCCTAGCTCAAAGTCATACTTCTCTTACACAAAGCCAAGCAAAGACCGATCAAACTCTTAGTATTCTCGCTCAAGGTCAAAGTTCACTTGCACAATGTGTGGGGAAGTTAGAGATTCAATTGGGTCAAATGGCAAAAGAGCTTAGCACACGTCAACAAGGAGCCCTACCTTCACAACCGGAGCCAAATCCAAGAGGCAAACTCCATGAATGTAATGCCGTCACCACTCTACGTTCGGGAAAGGTATATGATAATCATGTTTACATGCCTACATCTTCTAGTCTCCATACAAATCCTTTATTTGATGATGATGTTGGTTTGTATTCATATGGGGCCAAGAGGGAAGAAAATGTACCTCTTGGCCATGTTGTTGATGACCAATTGCATACACATCATGATTCTGTTTATTACAAGGAGGATGGGACCGGAAGGGAAGAAAATGTACCTTCCGGTAAATATGGAGTGGGTGATGTGACTTTGAATACCAAAGGAAGAAATAAGGGGGTGGATAAGGTAGCCGGAGGGGAAGAAAATGTACCTTCCGGAGGAGCTATTCTTGATAAAGGTTATGATTTCTTGTCCTTTGAGAATGATGCGAGAAAATATGGTTTGATTGATAGTGGCAAGGAAAGAGCTTTATTGAGAAAGAACACTTCTAGGGATGAGGATGTCTCGGATTCTAGATTAGATGGTGAGGCCATGGAGGCTAGGGACCCATCTAAGGCCGATGACACCTCTGGGAAGGTTCTTGATGACGTTAGACCCGCCTATGAGTTTGAGTCATCTACTTCAACCGAAAAAGGGGGGAGGAATAAGGAGGAAGGCCTACATGCTCATGGTAGCTCTAGTGATAGAAGTGGTCCAGTCTATTCATCATTAGGCGAGGCCTTGAAGGCTAAGAACCCTAGTGGGACCGTGACTACCCTTAGGGGCACCACCGGGAGTCTCACCTTTGATCCACCTTTTGATTTGAGTACACCGGAGCCTCAACTTCCTTACCCTAATGTGCCAAGAAAAGAAAATGTGAAGAAGGGTGGGAAGAAGAAGAAAGTTGGCTTGATGTCCGAATTGCATGATATTTTGAACAAGGTCAATGTCAATATACCTTTGATTGAGCTCATTCGACAAATGCCGGTGTATGCAAAATTTCTAAAGGACTTGTGTACCCATAAGAGGAAGATAAAGAATGATGAGCAGTTCGAAATTTGTGAGGAGGTTAGTGCTATCTTGCAAGGACGGATCCCTCCAAAACTCAAGGACCCGGGGAGCTTTAATATATCTTGCACTATTGGTGAGAAAGTCTTTGATAGAGCTTTGATGGACCTTGGTTCAAGTGTTAACATTATTTCTTTTGAGACTTTTCGGAAACTTGACCTTGGACCTATTAAAGCTACTCCTATATTCTTGCAACTTGCGGATCGGAGTATTATTAGAGCTATGGGCGTTATTGAAGATGTGTTAATCAAAGTTGACAAGTTCTACTTACCGGTGGATTTGGTGGTATTAGATATGGATGATGAGCCTCATTGTGACAAGGACATACCTATCATTCTTGGTAGACCTTTCATGGTGACCGCGGGGATAAAAATTAATGTTCAAAAGGGCACTATCAAAATGAAGGTATTGGGCGAAAAAGTATTACTCAAGAGGATTGAACCCATTTACCCTCCGGAGGTGGTAAAAAGTGTGCTTTCTATTAACTTGGTCAAGGGAAATGAAGCAAAGAGAGATAGAATTTTTGGCCCATTGAACCAAGTTCCACACCACAACCAAGAGTCATTGGTATATAGTTCATCCTCTCCTTGCCAAGTGTTTGCAATTTCTACTCTTGATGAGCTAAATGTGAATGCGGATCCCCTATTGAGTGAGGAGCAAAAGAATCAAATCAAGACAATAAGGGAGATTTGTGGGTTGGACAAGAAGAAGAAGAAAGGGTATCTTGAGTGGAACACTCCAGTGAATATCAAGTTCCTTGCACCATCTTGTGGAGGTTCTAGTTCTACTAAAGCTTGTGTGGGTGGTGGTGGAAAGAAGGAGCCACCTTGAAGAGACCAAGTTCTATAGACCGGCTTGGGGTCTTTAAAAACAAGCGCTTCTAGGGAGGCAACCCTAAGTGTTTTTGAAATTTTCTTATTTATTTTGCATCAATAAGGCTATTTAGCTAGGGAGAGGATCCTCTCCTGAGCAACATTTTCACCTGAGCTTCCTGAGCTTTTAAAGAGATGAAGACACCTGTCCATTTTAAGATCTAAAGGCCTACAATAAATCTGGCTTTTCTTTTTCTATTTTATTTCCTTCTCTCTTCTGTTCCTTTCTTCTTTCACACTGGTTTCTCTCTCTCTCTCTCGATCTCAGTTTTTCTTCTTTATTCCGCACCAATGTAATCAACCACCTTAGCCTTCTTGCTCATGCGTTCCTGCTGATACACAATCCATTCACTATATCTTTATTTTATTTTTTTGATTTGTGGTTAGCTCAGTCCAAAAGAGCAGATGATTTTAAGCTTCTCTTCCCTCGGTCAAATTTGAATGAATATATCCCTTCAAGATCTCTTATCCAAAAACCAAGATTCTGAAGCTAACAATCAAACATGGCAATACAAATTGAAAACTTTGAACTAGGTCAGATCCAAAATTGAAGAACTAGGTTCAAAAGACAGAGTGAGAGAAGAGGGTAGTTGGTGAAGATTGAAGACAAAGAACACTTGGCTGATTAATTGATGAAATTTAAGGCGAGAGAAGAGAGAGGAGAGAGAGAGAGAGAGAGAGAGAGAGAGAAGAAGAAGAAGAAGAAGATGCAGTCTGAGATTGTCCATTAGCTATTTTAAACCATTAGATTTGATTGCGTCCACATGGCAAGCTCTAATTATATGTCAAAATATAAAACCAAAGAGCAAAATTATTTGGGTCGTTAGATTCTTCTTTTAACACATGGGATTACATAAACAAAAGCTCAGCTAGCTCAGCCAAAAATAGGGCTCAGGAGAGGATCCTCTCCCATTTAGCCATCTTTTTGGGAGGTTGGGAGGTGGTTGAAGTTCGGAGAATGAAGAGACATTTTGAGTTACAATTCTTATACAGAGGTCATGGAGGACAATTTTAGGTTGTTGTGAGATGTGTTGGATGTGGTCAAGGCCATGTGCTTAATGGAGGACCTTGTCCTTATTCTTTGGTGGCCTATTTGTGACCCATTGCTCTTTGGACACTATATATTTCTCAATGGAGTCGATCTTTCATGAGCACCTAGAGCTAGCTTGGAGCATACGTTAAGGAAGTCAAGGCTTTGTGCCTTGAGGTTGGTGTCTCATATTTGTCTTCTCCGAAGGTCGTGAGCAATGGAGGGTCAACAAAGGGGGTTTTCCGTAACTTTTCTCCGCATTTAGTTTTTATTTTCATAGTTAAATTTTTGTGCTTTCTCCCGGACTTCACTTTCATGCCTAACTCCGACAAGGATTTAGCTTTCGAGCTCACTTTACAACATTGAGGACAATGTTGGTTTTAAGTGTGGGGGTGAGGGCTCGGGCGCCTATGGAAAAAAAAAATCAAAAAGATTTTTCATTTTTAGATTAGTTTTTGTAATTAGAATTTAGTGGTTAATGCCTTTTCCAACCCCAATGACGAGACATGGACTTAACTTGTTGTGATTGTGAATAGATTAAGCATGATCTAGGACTTTGAATTTGTTTTGTGATTGAGTGTATATGTGATCTATGCTTGATTATATGTGTGCACATAGCCTATGTTAGGTTCGTTCATCATAATTAGAGAAGCATATAGATTATTCGATTAACTTGCATGCCTTATTTGTGAGCTTTTGAGCCTAATGTCCATAGTGTATGCATTGTTCATTCACTTTTTCTTCATGTGTGTACAATTTCATGACATTGCATATCTAGAACTTGCTTGAGACCTCTCGAGGCTACTTGTAGCTTGCGACATGATAGAAAGGATGGAGGCATTAGGACTATATACCACCATGGCCAAAGAAGCATGTGCCCAAAAATATTTACCACTAGATTGCCACTTTGAGCCTATTTATTTATTTAGCCTTTTTGTTCATTTCCACCACAAATTCCTACCTAGCCTATACACTTTTATCCTACCCTTCCATGGTAGTTGGTGAAGCGATTCGAGAGAACGACTTTATGTTGAGTGCTTCAAAAGAAAAGAAAAAAAAGTCAAAAGTGTGAGGTTACAAAAGAATAAGTGTGGGGGTGAGTGTGTGTTTAGAAAAGAAAGTTCCAAAAAAAAAAAAGAGAAAAAAAAAAAAAAAAGAGAGAAAGAAAGAAAAAGGTTCAAAAGAAAAAAAAAAGTGTTGAAAAAAAAAAAAAAAAAAACAAAGAAGAAGCTAGTTTTATTTTTGTTTATAGTATAGTGTAGTGTGGGTTGTACATCGGGATTAGAATGAGTGACTTAGCATTCGAAAGCAAAAGTCTTAAATCTCTATAAGAAATTTCTTTTCGACTTAGAATGGTGACGCGTGTTATGAAATTTCTTTTGAGTGAAACACATATAGCCCCTAAACACTTGAGCGGTAATATTTAGTGAACCTATGTGAGTTTAGTGGGTTATGTCGGATTTTTTATATGCCTATTTGATTATGGTGGATTGATTTGACACATGGTCAACACATGCATATACTTGAGCATCTATTACATGTGCATCTTAATTGCCTTACAAATTCGAAAATCCTATGTTGTGCTTTATCAACCTCATGGTCATATACATAATTAGTTTTCCGAGGGTTCTAGTTGGAAAGGCTAATACCGCATTTTCTTTATATTTGAGCATAAATGTTTGTGAGTTATTAGATTTTCGGATTATATTTCATTTAATTTGCTTGAGGACAAGCAAAGTCAAGTGTGGGGGTGTGATTACACGCATTTATATACGTGTAATTATATCTAAAACACTAGAATTAAGCTAATCCTTGAGCCAATTATAGTGTAATTAATCTAATTTTATTTATTGTGTAGGAAATAAGCGAAATTGCGGAAACCGAGAGAAATTTGTGTGAAATTGAGTTTCTGAGAAAATGACGAAATTGTCAATGCAGGTCAATCGTGGGCAGCACCAACGAGAGAGCGAAACTCCACTTGTCATGATGTTGTGTGCGGAAGTATTTTAATTTCGAGGAAGAAGAGAAATATTTATATATATATATTTTTTTTGAATCAAGGAAGTCAGCCATTTATTGAAAGAATAAGAGTTTACACTGGACAAAGTTCAGCTGCAATTGCAGCTTGTAAGAAATCTGGAATTGAAAAGTAGAAGGCATTCTGCCTAAGAGAGTGGCCATGTGTAGCCAACAAATGCGCTACCCCATTGCCCCGCCTACCAACATGTAGCACCTGTACCACCCTCTGAGCTTCCAAAAGAGCCACCACATCCTCATATATTCTGCCCAGTAACGACAAGTTGGCAGAGTCACTCATGGAAAGTTGACGCTGAACCTCCAATGCATCAGTTTCCAATATAGCCGGACCAAAGCCATGCTCCCCTGCGAACTCTAACGCTGCTTTGCATGCTAAAATTTCCGCATGTTCCGGCGACAGCAACCCACTCAACGGCCCAGCCCCACCGCCTAACATCATCCCAACCTCGTTTCTAATCACAAAACCCACACCACCTTTCCTAGTGACATGATGAAATGCACCATCCACATTGATCTTAATCAACCCCACTGGAGGCGCCCTCCACACTGCTCTACCTGCAAGTTTAGGTTGCGACAGCTGCATGGTATGGAACCTAAATTCCTGCAACCGAGAGACAATCCCCAAGCTAACATCCCGGGCTTCACATGTTTTTTTATTCCAAATGCGATCATTTCTTTCCTTCCAAACTCCCCATATAGAGAACAACAACTCACCAAAGTGAGCTAATGACAAATCTGTAGCACACTGATTCAGCCATCTAATAACATCCCCATGCATATTACTAGGACTGTAACATACCTGAAAAATCAGGGCATTCTTCTGCAGCACCAACCTTGTATAAGGACAGTCCCTGCATATATGAATAGTAGTTTCATAATGAGCCTCACATAGCACACATGCCTGCGAATCCACCACCACTCGCTTCGAAGCCAAACTGCCTAAAGACGGCAGTATATCCAGACACGCTCTCCAGACATGAATCTTAGCTTTGTTAGGAATGACCACTTTCCAAAGCTTTTTCCAGAAACTCGGGCCAACTGGGAGCTGCAATGGATGGTAACTGGAGGACTTCAGGAAAGCATATCGATAGGCTGTCTTCACTGAAAAATTTCCATCTTTCGAAAGTTTCCAACAAAGCCGGTCATGCACTACTCTTCTACTCAACGGAATTTCCGCAATCCCAACTGCTTCTTCGGCCGTGAACACCTCCTCTAACAAGGGTATGTTCCACCTACCAGGTTCGCACATCAACTCATCCACCGTGCGACGACCACCCGACGCCAACCCCACATAAATGGGTCGTCCATTAGGTAATGCCACCACCCAATTATCAGAATAAATATCAATGTTCTCACCTGTACCAACCTGCCAATAACAATTTTCTTTAAGAATTTCCCGTGTAGAGAATATGCTCCTCCAAGAATACGAAGGCGATGCATGAGGTAAGGCCTCCCAAAAAGAGGTATCCGGAAAATATTTTGCTTTGTAGATCCTAGCAACAAGCGAACCCGAATGATTCAGTATCCTCCACGCTTGTTTTGCTAGCATGGCAGAATTAAAATTGGAGAGGCTACGAAAACCTAACCCACCCTCTTCTCGCAGGTTACAAAGAGCGTTCCAACTCTTCTAGTGTATTTTCCTTTTATCTAATGTGCTACCCCACCAAAACCTTGCACACTGCTGTTCCAGATCCTCACAAAACCCATGAGTAAGCTGAAAAACGCTCATCGCATAATTAGGTAACGCTTGAGCCACCACCCTGATCAAAATATCTTTTCCTGCACCACTCAACAATTTTCCTTGCCAAGAAGATAATTTCTTTGAGAGCCTCTCCTTGATATACTGAAAAGTAGTTGTTCTCTTCCGGCCTACGTAAGTGGGAAGACCTAAATATTTTTCATGAGAAGCCACAACCTCCACCCCTAACACCCTAGAGATGTCTGCTTGTAACTCGTTCACCACATTTTTGCTAAACACCACCGCACTCTTTGCAAAATTGACCACCTGACCCGAAGCTCGCCCATAAATATCTAAAACCTCCTGGATAACACCACAAGACTCCAATGATGCCTGTGCATAGAGCATACTATCGTCCGCAAACAATAAATGATTTACCGAAGGTGCATTAGCACAGACTGCAATACCTGGAAGAGTTCCTGTAGACAATCTCTGCTGAAGTAACGCTGAAAAGCCTTCAGCTCCTAGGAGAAAAAGATAGGGTGACAGTGGATCTCCCTGTCGTAATCCTCTGCTAGGAGTCACAAGCCCCCGTGGTCTTCCTCTAATCAAAAAAGAATATCTCACCGTACTCACACACTGCATAACCATAGTAATCCAACTTCTGGCAAACCCCAACCGAACCATCACCCTCTCTAGGAAGCTCCACTCCATCCGGTCGTAGGCCTTGCTCAAATCTAGTTTCAAAGCTATATAACCATCATTCCCCTCCCTCTTGTTGTGCACGAAATGTGCAAGTTCATTAGCCACTAATATATTATCAGTAATGAGCCTACCCGGTACGAAAGCACTTTGGAACGGGGAAATCACCTCCGGCAAAATAAGCTTCAACCTATTAGCAATAACCTTCGAGCAAATTTTATATATCACATTACACAACGCAATGGGTCGCAGGTCTGATATGTGTTCTGGATTACTCACTTTCGGGATAAGACAAATATGAGTAAAATTAACTTCCTTCAACAATTGACCTGTCTGGAGAAAACTATGAACTGCTGCAAATATATCCTCCCCAATGTGATCCCAATAGTGTTGGAAGAAAAGAGGGGGCATTCCATCCGGACCTGGGGATTTAGTAGGATACATCTGGAAGAGAGCAAAACGTACCTCCTCTTTAGTATATGTCGCACAAAGCTGAGTATTCATCTCATGTGTGACCCGAGGAACAATAGCCGCCAGAGTTAAGTTCAAAGCTTCAACATCAATTTCGGATGCTTGAAACATTTTAGAAAAATAAGTGGTGATCACATTCTCAATACCCTCATCATCCTCCTGCCATTGCCCAGACTCATCAAATAAGCCTTGCAATGAGTTCTTACGTTTCCTGTTCTCCGTTTTCCGGTGGAAAAAACTTGTGTTTCGATCCCCTTCCTTGAGCCATGTAATTTTCGACCGCTGCTTCCAAAACAATTCCTCTTGGAACAACAAGCTCTGGAGCTTATCAGTTAGCTCTTTCTTCTCTTGTTGTACACTTTCGGAAGGGAAGACATTCAATAACTCTGCCAACCTAGTACGAACACCCAGCATCTGTAATTGCCGGCCTTTGAACACTTCCTTCTGCCATTTGGTCAGCCGAATCCTAGTATGCATAATTTTCTTCGTGACACAAAACATAGGAGTACCCGAAACATCTGTTCCCCATGCTTCCTTCACCACTCCGTCACACTCTGGGTGCTGCAGCCAAAACGCTTCAAATTTGAAGCGATTAACCCTATGTCTGGCCACCGGAGGTGCAGTACTAGCTCGCAGTAAAACCGGAACATGATCCGAATCAGACGGCGCCAAATGCAGTACCCTAGCATGGTGAAAAATATCAAGCCATGAAGGAGTGCAAATAGCCCGATCCAACCGCAACAAAGTATCAGAATTCCACCAAGTAGCCATTGAACCCTGAAACCCCATATCGAGCAGTTCACAATACCCTAACGCCTCCCTGAACCCACGCATTTGCCTCTCCGACCGCAAAGGTCCTGCGATCTTCTCGCCACTGTTCAGAATCTCATTAAAATCCCCTAACACCACCCAAGGCAAGGAATCCATGTCGGAAAGATCACGCAGCAATTGCCAAGATTTATCTCTCTCTCCAGTTCGTGCGTACCCATAAAACCCCGTCAAACGCCATGACGGAGCCCCAGTATCCCCCACAACCACTGCATCAATGTGATGCGCTGATTTGGTACCAATTTGAAGCCTTACATCATCACTCCAGAAAAGCCCCAAACCACCTGCCTGACCCTCGCTCAAAACCTCCTCGGCATGAGCGAAACCTAATGCCCGACGTAGGCGTTCGAAGTCCTCCGACCTGCTGATCTTCGTTTCACATAAAAACACTATCTGTGGGCGATTCTGAGCACACAAGTCCTTCAGCGCCCTCGTCGTAGCATCATTGCAGATACCTCTGCAATTCCAGCTAAGCATATCAAGATCCATGGATGCTTGAATTGGCTTTCTTGCTTCAAGAAAGTAACCCTAGCGCAAGCGGCTAGGTCAAAATAAGAAAACTTATTTATATATATATATAGAATAATAATAATAATAATAAACAAACAATTTTTTTTATTAATTAATCATGCTGCGTTGCATGTTGGCATGCTTTCATAATTAAGCTTTGGTTTAATTATGTGGCAGCTAGCTGACGTTCAAGCACCAAACCATTTTTTTTCTTCCTTATCCAAAACCAACTCATGCACTGGGCACGTGCAGCCTTATCCTCTCTCTCCCTTCAGAGACCAACAACACACTGCTGCACCGCTATATATAGATATCCCTTCACCCTTCGACGGGATACATCAAGAAGAGAGCTGCAGCGCCGCACACTTGGGGGCAGCCTTGGGCTGCTCTCACTCACCTCTCCTCTCCTTCATTTTTCCTCTTTTCTTTATAATTTCTTTTGAGATTTCAAGGGCTACTCACCCAAAGCTTCAAGGATCCATCAAGGAGCTCAATCTCTACAAGATTCAAGATTTGGGTATTTTGTGGGGTTGTAATTCAAGGCTAGTCATGCTAGCTTTATAGCTATTTGTGACTATCTTTGTTTTCTCCTACTCTTTCTCTACTCTTTGCTATTTGAATTTTGTAATTTTGATGTTCATGAATATGAGTTGTGAGTAGTTACTTTTGGGAGCTAGGGTTTCTAACTCTAGCTCAATTTTGATGTAATGAACATATTTTTCAAGTGATAAATAATGTATTTTCATATGGGTGCACTCTAATTACTATGTTAATTGATTCTTGATGCATAAATTTTAGGGAATTGACCATTCTCTTTGTTATGTTTTGAGATTTGTGATGTGTGATACAATTGGTGGTTCTTTTGTTCACTAGCTTCATGCAATTAGTGTGGTGTGTCAAGTAGTTGCTTAATCGAGAATGAATGATTGCCTGAGTTTCTATTTTCTTGTGCCCTTCGCCTTTAATCCTAGACGTTGTGGCCCTAACAAGGCATAATGATTAGGGTTAGAGAGTTCATTCTTGCCTTAACCGGAAGAATGGATACCAAATAAAAAAAATTGACTTAGTGGCCTTAACCGGCATTAGGTAGAGAACTAAGCAATCGTTAAATTTTAGGTTGTAACTAGTGCATGCTTAAATCCCTAATTTCTAGAGCTCTAGGCCTTTAGTTCATGTTTTGGTAGCCCTACTAAGGTACTAACTCATGAATTAGAGAGTTCATATTTGTCCTAACCGAAAATGTGAATACCCTTAAGGAAATTCGGCTTAGTGGCCTTGACCGGCATTAAGTACGGGATTTGGTTCTCATGAAAATATGTTTGTTCGCTTGAAATGTGTTCGTTGCATTGAAATTGCTAGAGAGTGATCCCTAGTACCCAAACCTATCTCTCTTTTATTTTTATTTTCTTTGTTTTTAATTGTTGTTGTTAATTTAGTTTTTGACTTAGTCTTTTTAGAAAATTAAATCACAATGTTTAATGACAATTTCTACCTCATTGTAAATAGTCATCACTAGGCTTTTAGTTTTGATTAGGCTTTGGTGAAAACCAAAGCCGAGCATTGCTAAGGCTTGGTGCCTTAGATTAACATTTTTGTATATTTTCTTTTTCTTTTCTTTATTTGCTAAGTGTCTTTATTTCCGATTACCCAAGGATTGTAGGTTAGCCACTAATCCCTGTGGTACGATAAACTTTGGGCATAATATTTCCCTATCTTGACAACGATTCGTACGCTTGCGAGAGTTTATGAGTCAAGTCAGGTAGGTAATATTGAGTCTAGGAAATCACAACCGAGGGTATTCCTAAGAAACAATATGAACCAGACATCAAAACCAAAACTAAGTATCCTATAGCTAATTACATGTCTAACCAAAGGTTGTCTGGGTCACATGCACTTGTTGTTGATCAATTATCCACTGTATCTATTCCTAGTAGTGTACAAGATGCTTTGGCAGATCCGAAGTGGACTCAAGCAATGAATGAAGAACTAGAGGCTTTGCAGAAAAACTCGACTTGGGATATTGTGACTATGCCTGTTGGAAAGAAGACAGTTGGATGCCGATGGGTGTTTAAAGTAAAACTTAAACCTGATGGGAGCATTGACAGGTACAAAGTTAGATTAGTTGCCAAAGGTTACACTCAGCGCTATGGAATTGATTATGAAGAGACGTTTGCCCTTGTAGCAAAGATCAATACTATTCGAATCTTGATTTCACTTGCAGCAATTTAAGATTGGCCTCTACATCAGTTTGATGTGAAGAATGTGTTTCTCAATGGTAACTTGGAGGAGGAAGTGTATATGGACATGCCACCAGGGGTTAAAAATTTGCCTTATGATACTGGCAAGGTTTGTAAGTTGAAGAAGTCTCTTTATGGTTTGAAGCAGTCTCCGAGAGCTTGGTTTGGAAGATTCTCCAAATCCATGAGGACGTTTGGATATAAACGAAGCAACTTGGATCACACTTTGTTCATCAAACGTCGTCAGGGTAAGATTACCGCTCTGATTGTATATGTTGATGATTGATAGGAGCATAAAATGCGACGTTTATAATGTTTAAACCCTATATTTTGCTAAGTTATTTCCTTTATCTTGATCAATTTAACTTAGTTAGTGTTTTACAGGTGTAAATGGAGTCTCAAAGTCCAAAAATGGCTAAGGAAGGCACAAGTGGCGCAGAAATGGAAAGAAATGAAGAAATGGAAGTTCTCCCAATTTGACTAGGAGAAGGAATCCCAGTTGAAGTAGGAGTCTGAAGCTGACTTGGACTAGGAGTTCTACTTGGACAAGGAAACCCAATTCTACTCAAATAAGGAATACTAGTATGACAAGGAGTCCCTGTTGGATAAGGATTACTGAAGAAGGTTCCGGAAGAGTGTAGAAGCATCTCGGAAAAGGAAGCAGTATTCAACTAGGAAACCTACTTGCATATGGAGTTCTACTCATACTAGGAGAAACTTGGAACGTTCATGAAGAATCTAGAAGTCTCAAGAAGATCATATGCCGTGCACATGGAAGAGAAAGCAACAAGGAATTCGGATTTCAAAGCAATGTGGAGTTTGGATTTCTAGTTGAGTATGGATTGGAATTGCCGTGAGATTCTTGAAGGTTCTAGGGGGTTCTTGACGTTTCATTCTTCAACAGCGTGGAAGACATGTGATGTGAAGGAAAACCGAGTTGGACTTAAGTTGTGCTTTAAAAGTCAAATCCATTACAGATTCGGATTACTGCCTGTGCAGATCAGTCAACTTCAACGGAGTGTCATAAATCGTTCAGAGCTCAGAAAATTATGATCTTTATATGGATAGAAAGCTACAGATGTCTAGTTTCCATAAATTTTTACAGCTCGTCGATATCTATTTTATAGAAGAAGTTATGGCCGTTTTAGTTCACTGAGATCAAGTCTGCCAGAAATCTGTTTTGTGCCAAAGAAGTTCTAAATCAACACAAACTAAGAGAAGTCAAGTAGAAACGAATTGGGAGTGCTTTGAGACGTTCTCCTATATATACCTAGTGTATTAGACGTCTCAAGGTTAACAATTTTCTCCACAATTTCGATTTCTCACTTGTTCTCTCTAGTTTTCAGGTTTTCGCAATCTTCAAGGAGCATAGCCGTGACCATCCACCTTCCTAGCCGTGATCGACACTTGTGCCCCATCTTGGAGCTGCTTTGGACCTTGGGACGTGACTAAGAGTTGTTCATACCATCATCTTTTCATGTATTTTCACGGTTGTGGCTTTCTTGTAGTTAGAATTTCTGCTTTGGAATTTCTGTTGTTTAAACCGAAACTATGATGTGACAAACTGATTTTTGGATTCAATTTTGATGTGCTTTTCGATGTTTAATGTGTTTATGTGTTCTTGATCTTTGTTGATTGCCGAATTGATAGAATGATAATCTGAATTTTGTGCTTCATTACATGTTAACGATTCACTTGGTCTGACAAACATAATAGGATGAATTGCATGTAACTTGCTAGTAATTAGGTTTATGCTTTGTAAACTCTAATTCGAAAAAGTAGTAAAGGCTTGCTTTGAGTCGAAATCAGATTATGCATGTGATGAATAGTTTTCACACGCTTGGATTTGCATGTTCATCAATTCTTTCTTGAACTTAATGATTTGAAAACGAATTTTCAACGTATGTGTGTATTCGGGTTTTCAAAATAAATTGATTTGGTGCTTTGCTATTTCGATTAACATAAGGAAGAAAGTTAAAAGGGACATTGGTTGCTTTGATCTTTGTGTCTTGGTTGATGGCGTTCTTGGTAATAAACAAGATTAAGGGATGCATGAATATGTTGTTCTTGAATTGTTCTTGATGAATTGTTTTCCAAAAATTCTTCTTTTCCCACCTTTGTAAATAAAACGTTTTCTTGTTTTTAATCTTTATTTGTTTTCTAAAATTTACAATTCAATCTTTCAAAAACCCCCCATCTTTATGTTTTCTTGTTTGTGGTGTAAATAAATAAAATTAACTTAGAGCTTTTAGGTAGCATGTTCATGTAAATAATAAAATAAAATAAAATAAAAAATGTTTTTAAAAATTCGTGAATAGTGTCTCCGTGAATAGTAAATATGTGTTAGTATTTTCTAGGAATTAATTTAGTGGTTTTTAGGATTTTGTTTTGTGTTTTTTAGGTGTTCCTAAATTTTAGGGATGCTTTGGTGTTTTTTAGGAAAAGTAGTTAGAGTTAGTTTTGACTTAGGATTTCTTGTTTGACTTGGTCAATAATTTGTTTTCTTGTAGATTAAGTAATTGTAATTAGTATATAACTAGTAATCCTTGTTGTATATGGTTTTCTAATGTGATATGGATTTGTAAATTGTGTATAAATAGGAGTAGGATTTCCAAAACCTTTTCTAACTTGTTTTCTCTCTAATTTCGTCCTTGTCTATATATACTTGTATATTTTCGTTGCTCTCTCATTCCTTTGCTCTCTAATTCGTGTGTTACATGTATGCTTTCTCTCTAATTCTTTGTTGTTTCATAATTCTTCCTTGTAACCTTGTAAATTTCGTGTGAACTTGTAAATATTCTATTTTTGATTTCGAAAACTTGTGAATTCTTTTCTCTATATGTTTCTCATAAGTTAGCACCCTCAATCCCCGGTTTTGAACGATACCCTATTTGCTCTATACTAACGATGATATTTTTCAGGGTTTAAATTGACGATGCTTTTGCACGTATCAATGATATGGTTGTCACAGGGGATGACTTAAAAGAGATGGATGCTCTACAAAAGTATCTTTCTAAGGAGTTTGAGATGAAGGATCTTGGGCAATTAAAGTACTTTCTTGGAATCGAGGTTGCAAGGTCTAAGAAGGGGATTTCGTTGTCTCAACGTAAGTATGTGCTTGACTTGTTAGCTGAAACCGGAATGCTTGACTGTAATCCTATTGAGACACCAATCGAGATGAACCACAACCTTGCTATCCATCTGGATCAAGTTCCAACTGATAAAGGGAGGTACCAACGTCTAGTAGGGAGGCTTATTTATCTTTCTCATTCTAGGCCTGATATTGCTTATGCTGTAAGTGTGGTTAGTCAGTTTATGCATTGTCCTAGTGAAGAGCATATGGATGCAATATATCGTATTTTGAGATACCTTAAGATGGCACCTAGAAGAGGTTTGTTGTTTGAAAAAGGGGGTGAGTTGGAAGTTGTGGGGTACACGGATGCAGACTGGGCTGGTGATAAAACAGATAGACGGTCCACATCTGGGTATTTTACATTTGTTGGAGGAAACCTGGTGACTTGGTGCAGCAAGAAACATAAGGTTGCTACTAGGTCAAGTGCTGAAGCTGAGTTTCGAGGTATGGCACATGGAGTGTGTGAGATGTTGTGGATTCGTAATGTGTTGAAAGATTTGGGTTTTAAACTCAAGAAATCTATGGACCTACATTGTGATAGCACATCTGCTATTGCAATTGCTCGCAATCCTGTTCAGCATGACCGAACTAAGCATGTGGAAGTAGATCGACATTTCATAAAGGAAAATCTTGAGGAAAATTATTCGTCTTCCTTTTGTGTATACTGAAGATCAATTAGCAGATGTTCTTACGAAAGGAGTGTCAAGGAAAGTGTTTGACAACTCGATTGGCAAGTTGGGCATGATTGACATCTATGCACCAACTTGAGGGGGAGTGTAGAATATTCTGTAAATATTTAGTAACCTCACTGTTAATTCTTCCTTGAGGGAATCCGCCCTAACTTAATCTCTCCTTGAGCTAATCATTCCTTGAGGGAATCCGCCCTAGCCGAATCTCTCATTGAGCTAATTCCTCCTTGAGGGATTCCGCCGTAACCAAATCCCTCCTTGAGCTAATTCCTTATTGAGGGATTCCGCCATAACCGAATTCCTCCTTGAGAGGTTTTCGCCATAACCAAATCTCTCTCGGCGGGATATTTCTTCCTTAGCTAGATATTTCTTCTCTTGATGAGATACTCGTCCTTGCTCCTTCCCGGATCTTATTCTCGAAATTTTCACCCCCACAGCATGTAAAAGAACCAAAACAAAAAAGAAAACCAACTACAACATATTTAATCTCACAATTTGAACAAAACTACCCCTTACTGGTTTCCAAATGTCCTACTTTTCATAGATTGTGGGATGAAAACAAGCAAACAGTCGCGAATATATTTCAAGAGAATCCATTACCGAACCATAAACAAAAAAAAAAAAAAAAAACTAAATTTCAGACACATTGCAATGAACACACACCAAGGTGAAACGGTTCGAGTTTAATTTATTCTATAACAGCATAACTATCAGGTAAAGAGACAAAACTACGTATATACGAGCAACCCTTTAAGTAATAGTAATTATAGTGCAAAACAAGCTCAGGAACAGAATTATAGCAAGGTAAGTTGTTTCCTACTTTCCTTGCATCTCCAAGGACAAAGACAAAAGTTTGTGATAGACGAAGGCCTACAATCATAATCATGCAAAATTTTTTCACTTCATTAACATTTTGACTTTGAATTCCTGTGTGCATGTTTTGGACTACTCCAGAAACCAGCCTATCCAACTTGAATTTTGAAGACGGCCATACAATTGCCATTTACAGAACTTCGAAGACGGCCTGCTGTCCTTGGTCTTTTCTACCAACTGGACAGGGCATGCTTGCCTTCTCTCCATCCGATAGGGGTTTCACCGTTGCTGCGTTCTCTTCTTCCGATGCGATTTCGATTGGTGATATATTCTCTTCTTCCGATTCGGATCCGACTGCGTTCTCTTCTCCGGATTTGGGTCGGGTCGTGGCTGCGTCATCTTCTTCAGCCACCGGTCAATGACCCAGTCACACTCGTGGTAGAGGTCCAAGTTTTTAGTGGAGCAGCGGAAGGCGACGACCTCGGAGGCGCAGTTGTCGCAGATCGGAGGCGCATTTGATAAGAGTTCATATGGGCTTGAAGGAGGGAGAGAGCTGTCAGTGACAGTTTTCATAATTGTTATTATTATTAGGGTTAGATTGTTAAATGATGACCTTAATTATCATGAGGACATTTGTGGTACCTGGATTATAATAAGGCACTTTAAAATGACCTCTTTTATCATTGTCAATGAAAAATTTTCGTTAAAAATATTTATTTTCTAATTGGATATGTCATATAAGGATATTCTTGGAAAGAGAAATGGGTTAAATAAGTAAATTTAATAATTAAAATTAAAATGTACGGTGTAATGAGCAAGTAGGGTGAATAAAGAAAATGGTAGGGTGGCAATAGCCGCACCCAAATTCTATCTATTTCTGGCATATCTATAAAGAAGCTAATTTTGTTGCTGATCAGTTAGCTTTATTGTCTCCCCCCCTTTCTGTGACCCCAATGTTCTGTTTGAATCAGTTGGGAGGAGGTTGTCCTCGTGGTTTGTTTTGTAAGTTTACTTCTTGTTATAAAAAAATAATAATAAATAAATAAATAAAATAATAAATAAATAAATCCTACCATATATTAGTATGAATTATGTAGGAAGAGATGTGTATAAGTTTAGAGTTTCTTCAAAAAATTAACTAAATCTTGACAGGAGGATTGCTTTCTTTGTGTAGCGAGAGTGAAAGGGCGTTCCAAGTGATTCATGGTTGGGCCTCATTGGCTCATGATGATTGTTCTCAACCATCTATCTATTACCAATGTTTATTCTACAATTGTGCAAGGTGCTCCTATTGCACGATTTTTGGGTGAGAAAAATACCACAGCTTGTTAATCTCATGCTTTCTAATCGTTATTTTATAGAATAAAAGTTTCCTTTTTCTCAAAAAGAAGAAAATTAATTTTTTTTCTTCTTGGAATTTGGCAAATTAACATATTTTGGAATCTGTCAAGCTATATTAATTAGTTGTCATAAATGAAAATACTAGATGCATACTCAAATATTGACTCCATGGAATGCTGAAAGTGTCTCCACCAAAGAAGAGAAAGGTAGGACGTCCACTTGGAGCTCGTAACAAACCAATGGAGGATCTTAATCCTTCATAGTTGGAGTCAGCGTTAAGACCAACAGAGGCTAAGAAGGTGTTAATGCTCAAAGTCTGGCGGTAGCCAAACCTTCGTTTAATGCGGGTCCGGTGGGCAGACCGCTACTCTGTAGACTTGGTGAACTTCGCTAGCTGTCAAATGAAAGACAGGGCGTCAGAGGGAGACCGCGTTGGGCCGTCTTCACTTCTCCGATGCCTAAGTCAGTCTAAACATATAGACAGCATAACAATAAATGAGTAGTAAATGTGTAATTAATGAGGAGAGAGGAGAGAACCTTTTATAGGTGAGGAAGAGGCTGATCTTCTCCTTGTTTTCGATGTGGGACTGATGTGCCTCAGTCCCCAGCTTTGGGAGCTTCTGATGCTATTTTGGCACGGCGCGTGGCGGCGCGTCGGCGGTGATCTGGGGGTGATTCGAGGCTCAGGCTGTAGCCCGCCTGGCTGTGTATCTGCATGTTATTCCTTTGGCGGGAATTAGTACCTCTGGCAGTACAATGAGGGTATCCCATTATAGCTAATTATGCTTGTAAATGTACATGTATGTACAAGTCCCCCAAGTCCCCAGTCAAGGAGGGCAATCTTGGTTGGGGAGTTGTTCAGCGGTTTGAAGCGTTATCTTCCGCTAGACTTACAATAGCATAATTAGCGTCAGTGCGTTGTCAACCATGGATTTACTGAGCAAACGCTTTATACCCTTTCGGGTGGGCCCCTGCTAGGCCCCCCAGGGAGTCCCCCACTCCTCGGCGAAGATAGACCTCCGGATGGTCGGCAAATTGTTTGTTGAGGGGGAGCTGCACGGAGCAGAGAGTGTTGGGTAGCGAGCCCAATCTTAGTATCCAAGTGACGGGGGTCAACATGCCTGATCAGGGCCATCGTAGACTGTTGACAAGTCCCCGTGTCCCGTAGGGACGGTCTGACCGTAACGCCGCGTGGCGGTCGTTGTCAGAGTGAGGTGTGGCCTCGGGACCCGCCGCTAGCGGATATCCCCCCGCTGACTGTAGCAGGAAGCAGCGTCCAGTAGACGTGCCTGGCGGTATTTTATTGAGCGATATTGCGCTGAACAAAATACACAGCTTGCAAGATGAAAAGGGGTTCCGCTAGAGGTGTGTAGCGGAAGACGCCCCGCTTGCAGGATGACAAGGGAGAAGTTCTGCTGGCGGAGTTTTGCTCAGCGGAGACTTCATCACTTGGAAGGTGACAAGGGAGAAGTTCCGCTGGCGGGGTTTCGCTCAGCGGAGACTTCATCACTTGGAAGGTGACAAGGGAGAAGTTCCGCTGGCGGGGTTTTGCTCAGCGGAGACTTCGGACGGTTAGTGATTTATTCCCAAGTGGTTACTTCCATTAGACGCTTCGTCTGATGGTGGTCGACACGTGGCCGACTCGTAGAGGGTTAGCGTCTGGAGGCCTGTCTCCTAAGTCTAGCCGTCTTCTCGCCATTAATGCGAGTAATTATGGATTTTGTAACCGAGGTGTCGCCTCGGTTAATCCAGAGAGTAAGTGGAGACGTGGGACACATGTACGGCTGGTGTGCGATGTCGTTTTTCAGTGGACGGTCTAGAATTCGTTGATGTTGACATAAAAGGGGGGGAACTCAGCGAGATTTGACACTTTGCTAAGGCTTCAAACTCTTACTCGTCGTCTTCACGCTCTGCTCGTCCGAGATTGAAGAAAGAGGCTGCTGGAGTTTGGAGATATCATTCCCAGAAAAATGAAGATTTTCCCCACTGAATACCATTGCTCACCATCACACCGGAGTTTTCGCCACTAAGGTTGGTATTTTGATTCTTTTCCTTGTTTCATTGGATCTGTTGGTTTCTAGGTTTTGTTGTTTCTGGTTTTGGGGTGCTATCTGTTCTTCTCCGGTGTGCTCTTAGGGTGTGAAGTGAGATTTGGGGGTGGGTTATGGTGTTTGGCAGAGGGTTGGTGTTTAGGGATTTGCTAGATGGTCGAATCTGGGTTGAGTGTGCTTGCTCTTGTTTTGGTATTTTCTGGGTAAACTGTTCTTGATGTTCTTGGCTATAACTGATATAGACATAGGCTAGATCTTGTTTGAGCTAACTGATTTGGGTTTTAGGGTTTGGGATGGCTAACGTCGTAGAGATTTCAAGCAGTGAGGATTCCGGGTCTGACGTGTCGTTCAGCGTGGCGGATAGAATATTTATTGATTCGTTGCGTCCGTCAGCCCATGCAGGAACCTCACTGCCAGAACCGCTAGAGGTTGAGCCGCTACAGACCATACCCTGGGAAGTAGCTATGGGTCGTGCCTCGCGTCCAGAGAGTTCTAGGGCAGGGGAGGTCGCCGCTGCCAAAAATAGGCGTGATGAGCGGTTGGCGAGTAACAGCGCTGCCAGTGGCTCCGCTGGCGGGGGAGAGATGGCGGGGGAGGATGCTGAGTCAGCGTGGGTCCTCCAGGACGGCACCCTTGTTGACTAGGCAGGAGGGCGGATGAATGTTGCTGCCATCAATCGGGTGAAGCGGATGTTCAGGTTGCCAGGTTCTGCGAAGCTGCGTCCGCCGACGGTGGACGAGAAGGCATCGATTCTCCCAGAAGGGTTTGCCACCGTGCACGAGGCGATATTCCGCCAAGGAGTGACACTCCCGCTGGTGCCCAACCTTCAAATTTTGGTGTGCGAGTTTGGCCTTGCTTTTGGGCAAATTTGTCCCAATATGTGGCGGTTAATGCTGGCGCTGAACTCCCTATGGCGGTTGTCCGGTTGCGAGGGGCCAACTGTGGCGGAAGTGCTACACTTCTACGAGCTGGTGTACGTGAAGCGCCAAGGTTGCAGAGGGCAGGTGAACTTGAGTCGCCGCTAGGGGGAGCCCAAGCTGATCGAGAACTTGAGGGATTCCATGTCCTATTGGCGGGGGAGCTTCTGTGTTGCCACGGCGGGGTGGGAATACCAAGCTGGGTCCAACGAGGGGGAGCCGACGTTTAGGATTATGTCGGAGTTTCAACATATCCGAGGTTGTTTACCGGTCTCCGCTGAACATTGCTGGCGGTTTCTCTTATGTATAGCCTTGTATTTCTACTGACGATTACTGTGTTTGTGCAGCGGGCTTGCGCTATAACCTGACGCGTGAAGAAGAGTGTCGCGTGGCACGCATCAGAGGCTGTTGGCGGAATCGCAACTTGTTGGATTTTCGTCTTCTTACCGGTTGGGAGTTGTTGGTCAATCAACGACTGACTCGTGCTGTTGGTAAGAAATCTCCGCCACATTGTACTTTCGATCAGAGTGCCTCAGGCTGACTGGTTTGTTTTTTTTTTTTTTTTTTTTTTTAGAAACTCCGCCAGGTAACAAAGCGAGTCGCGACGCTTTCGATAAGGCGATGGACCGCGCAGAGATCGACAACTTCCTGGAGACCATGTATGCCTCCGGATTGGCAGCCCAGCACACGGTCGTGAACCCAGAAACACTGGCACTGAGCCCGTCCGAGGTTCCTGTGGTGCTACCTATGCCTCACCACTCCCACCTTGGTGGTGACGGCCTGCCGGTTGTTCAGGCGGGGGTCAAACACTACACCAAAAAGTTAATCACACAACACTAATCACACAACGAAACAAAAATCATCTGTTGTGTGTTTTAGTAAGCTCTATTGTACAACGGTATTAGTGATATTTTGTTGTGTGAATGTCAACAAACTGATAACTTTTTTATCAGAACTAGAATGCACAATGGAATTAACCATTGTCCGTCGTCTGAGTCTTAAAAAATTTAGCGGCAGATTTCCCCCCACTTTAGAGTCTTGGTTGGCTCTTGAAACACTGAAATTTGGGTTACTAGGTACAACGGGTTTCACTATTTCCGTTGTGTGATTGAAAAACTAAGCACCAAATTACGTTTGAGGAAGCTTGAATGTCTTCCCCTAGATAGGCCTAGTGTAAGCTGCCGTAATTGTACAACAGATTTAAGATTTTCTGTTGTATGAACTTGGACTGGGCGGCAACATTTTGAGCCAAAATGTTATACGCGGCATATTTCCCTCCATGTTTTGACATTTTGATTTTGTATTAGTGTGCTCCTACAACAGTATGTTACACAATCGTTGTGGGAGTGACTTAGAGAATTTATTGAGGGTTAATTGTGTCCCAAAACCTAGCCATATCTCGACCTAATTGTAAAGTGGATAAAAAAGAAAGGGGGGTGAAATTTGCACCCCCAAATTTACAAACCACACCCCATTTTAATTTTTTAATAATATTTCTTTTGCCACTTCCTAAAACACCCTCCCCCCTCTCTCTCTTCCCCCCCTTCTCTTCCAGACCACCACTAAGGTCCTCTCTCTCTCTCTCTTCTTCCCGATCTTCATGAGCTCGGAGTAGGACGCGAAAATCTGCAACCGGGACCGGGAGCGAGGCGACGGGATCGGCGGCGGTAGCCGATTCGGCAGGAGATACTCGATCGGGGGCGTCGTCGCCGAAAGAGGGAGTCCGGGTCGGATGTGAAGAGCGGGTCGGAGAATTCTTCAAGGAAGACGATGAGCTGGAGCTTGAGAGGGGATTCTCGCTTGTTGAGACAAGAGAGGGCTTGGTAGATGATGATTGGGTGCGCGAAGGTCCAGCGGTGGCGGCGTGCACCGCCGTGCTGGAAATCGTCGATTAAGGACTCCCAGTCTTGGAGCGTGACTGGCTTCGACGGCGGCGATAGGGACGACGAGTACTGGCTTCGAATATTTGGTTTCTGTTTTGGGCTGTTTGGTTGCTTTTGGTGAACAGGGGGCCCTCTTGTCCGATGCGATTCTGAGCTCGGGGGATCGGTTTCGGAGGTTTCATTTCAAGAATCTTGATTTACAGGGTGAGGTTTATGTTCATCTGGTTTTCCTTTTATAGCTGATTAAAGTTTGCGGGAAAAATCATCTGTATCAAATCTGTTTCTCTTCTGTTGTTGTAGAAGAAATATTCTTGCTACCAAGCAGAAATTAGTAATATATATATTACCAGGCCAGGAAGCTATTAGAACATCAATGGAATCATTCAGTCAAACAACTGGATTCCGGTACAACCTGAATTCAAACACAACAGGCGGCGATGATGCCGAGTTTTCAGGGATTCTTGAGATCTATGCTCATCATGCTAGGAACCTTCACAACATATGCATCTATGAAAACCAAGATGTCTACGCAAAATTCTCTCTTACTTACAATCCAGATGAGACCCTCTCAACTAGGATCATCAATGGAGGTGGCAAGAATCCAGAATTCAATGAAAACTTGAGGATGAAATGAGAGGGAATTTGGAATTTGGAATCTGGGATTTGGAAAAGTTGGAATTTCAGGTGGTGATTCAGAGAGGAAAGCTCAATACAGGAGGAGGAAGAGAGAGGGGGGAGGGTGTTTTAGGAAGTGGCAAAAGAAATATTATTAAAAAATTAAAATGGGGTGTGGTTTGTAAATTTGGGGGTGCAAATTTCACCCCCCAAAAGAAAACAAAACCTCTCTCTCGCCCCTCTCGAACCTGTCGACCCGTCTCGACCCTCGATCATCTTCTTCGCCACTTTCCCTTCCCCTTCTTATCCAAAATGCAAATCCTGTGCTCTCCTCACTTGTAACCCGCAATTTCCCCCATTTCCCACTCAATTTTTCAAAATCCATACCGAAGTTTTCCTCAATTGAAAAAATGGGATTCAAATTGAACGCTTTAGGGTTTCGAGTAATCGAGCAGCAGTGCGATGAGCAACAACACGGAAAGTGCAAATTCTGAGCCTCTTGAGCGTGACGACGGCGCTGAGGCTGTTACCTCAATTCCCGATTCTTCTGGCATTGAGGATGCGGTGCCGCAGCTGCTGCACGTCGTCGTTTCAGAACCATCGAAGAGCAAGACGAGAATGAATCTGACGACGATGAGGATATCCCCAATAAGTTCAGTCGGTTTCTTCACGTTACAAACCCTCAAGCTCGCTGCAATTCCTTCACCTTCTTCTTCTTTACGCTCCGTTTTCAAACAATTATCCAAAACCTTCCTATACTGCCATAGCCACACACCAAGACCTCAAGTTCCTCTCTTCTTCGTCAAGGGCTTTTTAGCCTCGGCCATACAATCCACTGTCGCTACAGCACCAAAAGCAACAAGCCCTGATGAGAAAGGTTCTCTCTTTTCATAAACTCGTTGGGTTTTTGAATAAAGTAGAGTTCTTTAGATTATGTTTAGTTAAAATTTTTGTTTTGTTTTTTTTTTTTTTTTGCGATTGTAGGTGTGAAACCACAGTGGAAAGTGATAGATTTCAAGGGGCATGGATAAGGGAGAACAAGGATGCTGTTGCTTGGGTAAATGCTTTATCATTCTGCATATGGTTTACTGAGATCCCATTCTTCTGGTTTATTGAGATATGGTCATAGGCTGAATTGGATATGCTTCTGGTACTGTGAATTGAGATATGCTTATAATTTTTGTTTTCTTTTTATAGTATTGTAGCCTAGTTTCATCGGATTTGGGTGATATCTGGTATGAGTCTGGATTTGATCGGTCATGAATTTAGGTTTCTTTTTGGTTGTCCTTTTGTTCTGCATCTTAGAAAGTCAAATATGCAATTAATTCATAGGTTTTAGTATAGGACCAACTCTGCAGTCTTTCTTTGTAGTGAAACTTGAATGGCTGGGAACCCATTAGCAAGTAGCAAGGCTTTGTTTTTCTTGTATTTCTAGTTGATGATGCCATTTTTGCTCTTTGAAAGCTATCATTATTGAAAAGATATGAACACAATTAGTATTGCAATCAAAGGATGAGCTGCATTAAATCTTAGTAACAAAAAACAGAGAAAAAGTATGGCATGCATGCTTATATTTAGATATGTTCCCTTGATATAGATATATTCCTAGGACTACAGATGTAGGAGTGCTGCAGTACATGAAGAAATTAAAATTACTGCAAACACATAAGTAGGAGATCTTCCAATTAAAATTCCTCATGCAGGATTGTGTGCAGTAGGAGATCTTCCAAAAGTTTGTTGCCAAATTGAATGAGCACTATAAGAATGTTCTGATTGAAATGTGTTATAGCTTAAAATCAAATATCTAAGGAACAAGTGAGGGTGAAAGTGTTAGTAATTACTTTTCGTTATTTTAAAATCGATGCTGACTATAAGTTTAATAGTTTGCATAAGTGCCTTAAGTATGTAATAATAGATTCATATACTGATGGTGACATGGTGCAGCTCTTTCCGGTCATCTTTTAGTGGTTATTATAATATTTGATGGATATTGATCAACAACACATCAATGTATTTGCAAATCTGTATCTTACTTTACAATTCAAGGTCAAGGTGAAATTATTTTTTTCTTTTGAAGAATTTGTTGTTCCTCTGGTATTTATGTTACTTATACATAAGAAATCAGGTGGTTAAACTTTTACCTGCTTAAAAATACAGGAGCACTACTTTTGGCCTTCAGACAGCATTGCTCTGGAGAAATTTGAGATAAAGTGGCATGAAGTAACAAACCAAGTGGGGGAACAGATCACCTCGAGTACTATTTTGGTAATGTTTAGCACCAACTCCAAATGATCTGTTGCTCGTACTGATATTCATCTTTGAGCAGATAATCCGCTTGTCCCTAGCATCGGCCATTTGTACTTGGCAGTTAATGCTAAACACGATGAACTGGCTTCTGAGGGGACAATGCGATTCGCCAAGTGAGTTTTACAGAGTCTTCTCACATAGTGCAAGCATCATGGTCATCATATGTAATTTTTCTTGGATTGCACTTTAATAAAATAAAGATAGAGGTTAGTGGAAGTAGTATGCTCTAGCCTAGTTAACAAAGTAAACCTTCATGCTATTAAAAGTAATAAAACGTGCACTTTTTTTAAAAAAAATTTGGTGATTAGTAAGAGATAATGGTCACTGGAAGAAATATTTACCAGATTTTCTCAATATCTTTATAGTTTTTAAATGCTCTGAGCATAGTATGGTGTTCAGTGTTCCTTTTAATATAATATCTGGTGCGAACAAATTGCAGTGCCAACAAGTGCTTAAAGAGCTAGAAGCATCGGTCAATCTTGCTAGGGGTTTCTATATAGTCATAATTGCATTTACTTTTGGTTGGTATATATTTGTTGGATTTGATCATCTGCTACAAGCTTGGCCAAGTGGTTGAGACTTGCTGTGAATAAATGGGACAACATCATTGCTGGTAATAAGGTGGAAGTCTGGGGCACGAGTTCTTGTTGTCGTGGACTAGTGAGCTCACTCTCTCTGTTGAAGGCGAGGTTTATGTGTTTTTTGCTGTTATGCCCCAGAAGGTCACTCTTTGTTTCTTTCTTGCTTGTATATTATAAATTGTTTAATTCTAAAATGCTTGTATATTATGTACATAGTAAGGCATTATCCCTCTTGTTCATTGCATTTGTTAATTGCATGTGTCAGGAACTATATGGTGGAATGTTGCATAAAGAGTCTTTGGGAGATCGAGCGTGGAGTACCAAGCATTAATGCAGCAAGCTATATTTTGTTTCATCGTGTAAAACTTAACCAGGAAACTTAAATGCTTTTTAGTCTACCCAATGTATGAATGCTTTAGCAATGTTCCTTAAATTCAATATTTGATGAATTGATGTATCCCAATGACTTTGGTACAAATGTTGATCATTTGATGGTTTGTATTCAATTTGTATTCCAATTGTTCACTATTAATTTATATCCATTCAAAATTTGGGTATTCACACAACGCAATTATATATATCACACAATGGATTTTAATAACTAACGTCATTTAGTTTTAATCTCATACAACAGAAAAGGCTAGAACTCAGTTGTTCCAGTTTAAATCACACAACAGAATAATTAAAAAAACGTTGTATGAGAATCTTAACCCACAACGGCATAAAAACAAGTTCTGTTGTGTGAACTGCTGCGCATGACTGCTGCACATGGTTGCGCCTGGCATCTGTCAAGTTCTGGGACAACGGTGCAAATGAATATATGTCGACTGATTGCATCTCACACAACGGTGAATTCACCGTCGTCTGAGTTTTCATCAGACAACATCGAGATAGACGACGGTGAGTCTCCAAATCACACAACGTTTTTTCGCCGTCGTGTGATGCAGTTTTTGGTGTAGTGAAATGTGGATGGCGGGAAGAAGGGATCTGCTACAGCAGCGCCGCAGAAGGAGAGGGTGCCTGCTAACAGGCGCGGCTCTCATAAGGAGAGAACGGTGCCGCCGGCGGAGACCGTCACCGCTGTAAGGGAGGAGCCGCCGGCGAGGGGAATGAGGCCTGCTGCTGGGAACACAAGGGTGCTCCAGCGAAAGAGCCGGCAGAATGACTCCCCTGATGAGGAAGAGGGGGACGACGTGCAGACCATTGGGGCCCGCCAGCAGAAGAGGGTTCGGCAAGCTCCGCTCAAGGCTCCCGTGGTCGAGGAGAGAGAGACGCCCGCGAGTGACCTGGACTCGTTCGCCGCATACGCGGAGTTCATGACCGATGGTGAGCGGGAATTTCTCTACCACCTCTGCGAGCGGCTGGGGTTTGGCGGCCTAGCGGGGAACTCGCTCCCAACGGCCATTGACCAGTCGCCCTTTAGCTCGTCCTTCGGTCACCTGTCGGTTGGGCTGCATGCAATGTTCCTGGCGGCGTCGAAGCAGCCCCGGGTTGAGCGGGAGCTCAGGGAGGAGGTCCAGGGTCTTCAGAGAGAGCTGGCGGAGGCAAAGGACAGGCTGGCGGAGGTGGAACGGCGCCTGACAAAGGCGGACTTGGAGCGGAATGAACATGTCTCCGAGCTAGAGCAAGACATGTCCCTGCTGCAGGAACGGGTGGCCGCTAAGGATAAGAAGATTGATATCCTGCAGCGGGAGTCCGCCACCAGGCTAGCCGAGGTGAAGAAGCTAGAGGGTGAGGTCGCCCGCCTGAAAGCTGAAGGGAGCCGCGCCGCGGCCGCCGCTGTTGAGGCATTCAAACAGTCGGCTGATTATAAAAAAGCACTGACTGAGGCGGCGAAGGCTGGGGCCCTAGCTAATGTGGAGATGCTGACACAGAAGGGCGCTATCGACTGGGCGAAGGCGTCCCTGCCCAACGTGCCGCCAGCTCAGAATGCCCCACCGGCGAAGGGTGTGGTCCCCGCCCAACCTGAAGGCGCTCGCTCGGGAAGCGGAGAGAGTGGCGCACGCCCGGCGGATGGCTCCCAGCGGACTCCTCCTCCAACCCAGTCGGAGGTGTCCCGTGCTGGTTTCCTGGCGGCTCATACTCGGGCGGATGGTACCATAGAGACTCCAAGTCCCACTGCCCGAGGGTCTGACCAAACAAGCCGCGCACAGCCGCCGCCGCATGCTGAAGGTGAAGATACTGAGGCCAACCCCTGACATATGTTGGAACTTCTCTTTTTTTTGTAGCCGTTGAGGCGTGAACTTTTTTTTTGTAATGAACATTTTTGGGTGGGGAGTCCCAGCCCTTTATATGAAATGAAGTTTTGAATTTTGGTGTTTGTCATGATATGCTTGTACCGCTAGGGTTTTGACTTAGAGTTTTCTTTTGCCAATCAATGAAACATTAAGGAATTAAGATTGGTCCAAGTGCACCATGTAGGGGACGTGGTCCCTCAGTGCTAGACTTGGTAACAATGGTTTGAATAATTCCTCGTTTCATTGATAGCTGATTAATCAGCGTGTACAAAAGTGGGGTAGTACCCGTTGGGTAGCTTCCCTAGTAATACCGAAGGTGTTCGGTATTCCAAGGGTGGGTCGTTGTGACGCCATCCTTGCCCACTAAGTAGAAAGTGCCTGGGCTAGCGAATTCCACCATTTTGTATGGACCTTCCCAAGTTGGGCGGAGTTTTGTTGGCGGTGGAATGACTTCCTTCATTACCCAGTCCCCCAATTGGAGGTTCCGGGCTTTGACTCTGCCGTTGTAGAAACGCGATACCCGCTGCTTGTTTTGCAAGTTGTGCAAATGGGCATTGTGTCGTTTTTCTTCTAGGAGGTCTTTGTCCATGTTGACGCCGTCGCTGTTGGTCTCTGGGCAGTAGCCTTCGACCCTAGCGGTAGGTTGAGTGACCTCAATAGGTAGGACAGCCTCTGTTCCGAACATCATACAAAAAGGGGTTTCACTAGTGGCGGAAGTTGGAGTTGTCCTGATGACCCATATGACTTCTGGAAGCTTCTCCGCCCACAAACCCTTGGCGTTGTCGAGTTTCTTTTTCAGTAGCTTCTTGATTATCTTGTTTGCTGCTTCGACCTGGCCGTTGGTTTGGGGGTGGGCGACAGAAGCAAAACTCAACTTGGTGCCAAGGTTGGCGGTGAAGGATATGAGTTCTTTGTTGTTGAACTGTGTGCCATTGTCTATAATGATTGTATGTGGGACACCATAGCGGCAGTAGATGTTCTTCCAGAGGAAGTGAATTACCTTGGCGGTAGTTATTGCCGTCAATGGCTCTACCTCTATCTACTTGTTGTTGTAGTCGATAGCAACAATGATATATTTGAACTGGCCCTTGGCGGTTTGGAATTTTCCCATCAAGTCGAGGCCCCACGTAGAGTGAACCCATGGGCCGATGATGATTGACAGCGGCTCTGCCGGTGCATGTGGGAGATCAGCAAACTGTTGGCATTTGTGGCAAGATCTAGATATCCGCCAGGCGTCATCACCGAGTGTGGGCCAAAAGTAGCCTTGTCGCATTGTGCGATTGGCCAAGGATCTGGCGCCCGAGTGGTTGCCGCATTCTCCGCCGTGGATCCTTGCCAGCACGACCTTTCCCTCTTCTGGGGTAAAACAGCGGAGGTTGGGGTGGGTGAACCCCTAGCGGTAGAGCTTGCCATTCTGGATGTTGTAGCGGGTTGCTCTCCGCTTGAGCTGTCGCGCCTTGACTTTGTCATCCGGCAATGTCCCGTTGCGCTTGTATTCGATAATCTCGTCCATCCAGCTGGAATTGACTTCAATGCTGAAGATCTCCGCCAGGGTCTTTGTGATACTTGGCTTGTCAAGGCACTCCACTCTTGTGTCCACTGGACTCTGATGTGGCTGGGCGGTTGCCAGTCTCGCCAGTGAATCAGCCTTGGCGTTCTTTTCCCTGGGGATTTGTGTGATGGTGTGAAATTTGAACCTTTTGAGCAGTGTCTTGACGTACCCCAAATATGCCGCTAACTGTTGGTCCTTGGCTTGGAAGCTGTCATTGACCTGGTTAATAACTAATTGAGAGTCGCTGAAGATGTTGACGCTGTCAGCACCTGAGTCGATGGCGAGGAGTAGGCCGGCGATGAGTGCTTCGTACTCCGCCATATTGTTTGAAGCTTTGAAGTTGAATTTCAACGCGTACTCCGCGTTCAGTCCCCCGGGTCCTGTTAAGATGACTCCAGCGCCGCTGGCCTTGGCGCTAGCGGAGCCGTCCACATGCAGGTTCCAATCTGAGTGTAGGGGAGCTGCTTCCTCAGCGGTTACCATTTCCGTTCCGGGCTCTATCTCGGCACCGGGTTCTGGCTGACGCTCGGTGAGTTCAGCAATGAAGTCCGCCACCGCCTGGCCCTTCATGGCAGTTCTTGGTTTGTAATCAATGTCGAACTCGCTGAGCTCAATGGCCCACTTGCTGAGGCGTCCCGAATGTTCAAGGTTCTGCATTACTTGCCTCAGCGGTTGATTGGTTAACACATGGATTGTGTGGGCCTGAAAGTATTGGCGGAGGCGTCTGGTGGCAATGATAAGTGCGAGAGCGAGTTGCTCTAAGGGAGGATATCTTGTTTCTGCTCCGTTCATGCCTCTGCAGGCGTAGAATACTGGGAGTTCCTCCTGGCCCTCACGCTGGACAATGGCGCAGCTTACCGCTGATATTGATACCGCTAGGTATATGTACAGTGTTTCTCCCTGCACAGGAACGGAAATGAGTGGGACTGCCGCCAGGTATTCTTTCAAGCCCTGGAACGCCGCCTGACACTCTAGGTTCCAGTCGATGACTTTCTTGTGAGTTGTTTTGAGGACTTCGAAAAATGGGGCACACCTATCCGTGAGTCTAGAGATGAATCGAGAAAGGGCAGTTAACTTGCCCTGGAGGCACTGGACGTGTACCTTATACTCAGGGTCTTCCAGGTTGAGTATGGCTTGTACCTTATCCGGGTTAGCTTCGATGCCTCGTTCGCTGACGATGTAACCCAGAAACTTGCTGGCGGTGACGCCAAAGAAGCACTTTTCTGGATTGAGGCGCATATCATAGACCAGGAGAATGGTTACTATGATCTTGAGGTTTGCCACATGTCCGCTGGCCTTTATGCTCTTGACCAGCATGTTGTCCACGTAAACCTCGATTATTTTTCCGAGATGTTCCGCGAACATGGCGTTCATCAGTTGTTGATAAGTTGCACCGGCGTTCTTTAGACCGAAAGGCATCACATTGTAGCAGTAGAGGCCCTTGTCGGTGGTGAAGGTGGTGCACTACTGGTCGCCGGGATGCATCTTGATCTGATTATAGCCGGAGAAAGCGTCCATCATGCTAAGGAGCTCATGCCCGGCGGTTGCATCAACCAGTTGATCAATGCGGGGTAGAGGGAAACTATCCTTTGGGCATGCCTTGTTGAGATTTTTGAAGTCGACACACATCCGCCACTTTCCGCTGGGCTTTTTGACCATGACCAAGTTGGAAATCCACTGGGAATAGATGACTTGGTGGATGAACCCAATGCCCTGGAGCTTGGCAACCTCCTCTCCTATTGCCCGGTACTTTTCCTCATCAAAGGCCCTCCGCTTCTGTTTGATGGGATAAAAGGATGGTTTGATGGTCAACTTGTGTGTGATGATTTCAGGAGAGATACCTGGCATGTCTACGTATGACCATGCAAAGACAGCAGCATTGTCACGTAGGAATTGAGTGAGCTCCGCCGCCACCTCTGGGTCTAGTTGGGCGCCTATGCGGACTGTCCACTAAGGGTGCTCGTCTGAGATGCAGACAACCTTCAACGACGTTTCCGGGTTGACCGGCTACTTCTTTACATACTTCTTCTCCTCATCTCTAGGATCCTCGAAGATATTTGGTGGCGGTGCCTGATTACCCACTGTCAGGATTTCATGGCGGCGCGTTGACTGCGCTATAGTCATTGAATAGCATTCTCGTGCCAACTGCTGACTTCCCCTCACACAGCCCGTGCCGTTGGGTGTGGGGAACTTCATGAGAAGCATGTATCTGGCGATGATGCACTTGAGCTTGTTGAGTGTCGGCCGTCCAATGATGATGTTATACGAGCTGAAACAGTCGACGACTATGAACTCTGTATGTACCTCCGCCATGCATGGACTAGTGCCAATGGTCAACCGCATGTAGTCGGAGCCCAGCGGTTGTGTGACGTCGCCGGAAAAGCTGAGCAGTGGCTCGTGATCCTGGAGTAATTTCCTGTTCCGCTTGAGGTGGTTGTAGCAACCGCTGAAGATGACGTTGACATCGGACCCGCTATCCACCAGGATTCTCTGATAGGAGCATTTTAATGCGACGTTTTAACTGCATTTCCCTACATTTTCTGCGTTATTTCCTTAATAAAAACTCTATTTAGGAAAGTTTCCATTCTTTGATTGGGAAAGTTCCTATTTGTAGAAAGTTTTTATTTTGTAGTTTCTATTTTTCATTTTTGGAAAGTTTCCATTTTCAGTTTAGGAAAGTTGCCATTTTTCATTTTAGGAAAGTTTCTATTTTTCTTACTAGTTTCTATTTTCAGGACCTCGGAGCTAAAAAGTGGAAATGAGCTCGTAAATGGAAAGAGGAGCTAGAGAACGTTGGAGGGAAACAAGATGAGATACAAAGGGATGCACAAATGAGCAGAAATGAAGAAAAGAAGTTTTCCTGTTTCAACCAGGAAATCCTGTCCAGGAAAGGAAATGACTCCTAGGCTGTCCAAGAAGTGTGATCGAAAATATTGAAGTGTTATGATGTTGAGAAGCTTCTTGAAGACATTAGAAGATGACATGGCTTGAAGGTGACGCATAAAGGCCCAAGAACTCTCAAGAGAAGTTAGATTTTCGGCAAAATGGATAAAGGCCCATGGAAATTAGGGTTTGTGACGTAATGGAGATATTTTTGGAGGAATTAAATCTGATTTTGCCGTGGGAAATCATGAAGATAATGTGAAAAATCAAGAAGAAATCAAGGAAAAACGTTGGAGATATTCTAGGGAGAGTTTCAAGGGATTGTGCAACAAGAAAAAGCTCAAAACAAGTCCAGATTCGTTCCTAAATCCCCTCAATATATTTTGGACGAAAATGAGGAATAAAATCTGTATTTTGTCATGAAAATCAAGAGAAAATCAAGGGGAGACATTAAAGGAAGTCCATGGAAAGATTTAAGGAATAAAAGGTTCAAAAACAAGTCCAGATTCATTCCTACAATTCCTAAAGGAATTTTGGCCGAAAATAAAGAAGAAAATCAGAATTAATTTATGGATATTCGGCAATAATATATTTGGGACTTATTTTGAAGGCTTATGATTGGTTGGATGACACACCAGGGCTTACATGGCAATTTGTGATTGGTTGAAGTTATGTGGCATTTTCTGATAATTCCTTGGAAAATAATAGAAGATTCATGAAGACTTGGAGACCAAGGCCAACGTCCCCTATGTATACTCCCCCTATGCTAGACGTTTTACACAACCCCATAATTCAGAAATTTACTATATACGCGAAAGCTCTCTCCATCCTCTAGAGCAAGCCACGAAGTTCAAGCAAGGCCGAAGAAGAAGAAGAACCAAGCCGTGAGCATCATCATCCATTCTCCACCTTGAAGCTTGCTTTCGAGATTCAAGACTCCACACGTTTTATCTTTCATCCCCATCTCCATCTCACGGTGTAATTCAACCTCTTTCTTTGTAACCTTGTTTGATTTCGTTGGAATTGTTTCTAGTTGACATATATGTTTGAAGAATTGTTAATTTCTGGAATTTTATGATTAATTGAGAATTTTCAGATTCATATATTGTAATTCGAGAGATGCTTATGTGAGTTTGTTTAATTAAATTTGCTTTACAGAAAACTTTTATATGTTTATCTTATTTGGGTCGACACTTATAGGATTTGCATGTAATTGGTGCTAGGCTTAAGAACATAAATCAACTTTTTGCTTTGTGTGACTTGAATCAAAAGTAGTAAAGGTTTTGGACAAAGATCGAATTTAATTAACGAGGATTGCAATTAGGTGGACTTTTCCATACTAAGTTGTACACTTGAGTTGATAGCCTTTCTCTATGTCTAATGCGTTAAACATGTCATGATTGACTAGCTTTCTAGGGTTTGATTACATGTTTGATAGGATTAATCTAGGTGCTTTCACTTAGGTTAATTAGCATTGAAAAGTAAAATATGGGAAATTGTTTGCTTTCGAACGTTTCACATGATCAACTCCTTTCTCATGACTTAGATGAACAATATTAGGGTTTGAATCGATTTTAATCATAGTTTCGGTTTTGATCTTTGTTCTCTCATTCCATCATTATCTTTATGTTTTTGCATTTTATTTGTTTTACTTATTTAGTTTTATTTTCGAAAATCAAAACCAAAAATCCCCCCTTTTCGTAAATATGTTTATATTTGTGAATATCTTTGTGAATATTATACTTTGTTTTAATTTTAATTGTTTAATTGTTTGACAATGACAGGTGTACCCTCAATCCCCGGAATAGAACGATCCCTATTTGCTTATACTACTAACGATATTTTCAGGGTTAAATTATGCGCTTGCTTTTAGCGTATCATTCTCCCTACTGAAAATCTGCTAAGAATGGTGTCGACCAAGAATGGGTCGTCATGGGGTAAATGCACTCCACGCTCCTCCTCCTCCGAGAAGGTAATAGGTTCCCAACCTGACTTTGGGAGTTTGGCGGATCTCTCGTAGCGGATGTTGCAGACTTCCTTTGGGTGATTAGCACGTGCATAGCGCTTCCTTGCCCTGTGAGACATGCTAGTGATTGGAGCACTGCCGTCGATGGTGTTGATGCGGCCCAAGGTCTCAATGTTGGCGATCACAGGTGGCGGTTGGCGTACTTTGAACTGCTCCATCTTGCCGTCATGGTACAAGGTCTCAATGGCCGTTTTGAAAGCATTGCAGCTGTTGGTATTGTGACCGCTGTCCTCGTGGTATTTGCACCACTTGCCGGTGTTTCTTGGTTTTCCCGTTTTTGGGTATTTGGGTGGGGGTGGCGGTGGGATCTGATCCTTGCACTGATTGTATATTTCCTCGTACGAGGTTGTGAGGACTGTAAACACTACATACCGCTGAGAGGACTCCGCCTGTTTGTTGCGGTTATCCCCATGGGTTGGGCGATTGCCCTTGTTGTAGTGCTGGTCCCTCTGCCGCTTGTTCTGGTGGTGGCCCTACTGCCACTCCCTCTTCTTATCAGTTGGCGGCGCTGAAGGGGTCTTGTTAGCGGTTTCCTGATGATTGGGGGATGGCTGTGTTGACTTTGTTGGTGTTGCTGGTGGCGGTGGGGTTTCTCCATATGTGATGAATTCCGCCTGGGCGTGAATGACCGCCTCACTCATGACGTGGTCATATGCCGCATTTGGATGATTGTAGTTGAGGTGATAGAGGAATGGCCCCTTGAGGAGTCCCTGCTTGAAGGCCGCCGATGCCATTGTTTTGTCTAGATCGCCGCACTGAAACGCCGCCGCCCGCCATCTTGTGACGAATGCCTTCAGTGATTCGTCTGCCCCTTGCTTGACGCTGAACAGCTGACTTGTGTTGTGATGTCCGGCGGACAATAAGATGAACCGAGAGAGGAAGGCGTGCGATAGTGCATGGAATGAGTCAATGGACCCCGGCCGACACTCGAAGAACCAGTTCATTGCCTCACCATCCAATGTTTCGATGAACATGTGGCACAGGGTGGCGTCGTCAAATCCCTTATTGTTGGTGACCTTCTTGAAGGTGTCCATATGGACGAAGAGGTCAGACATGCCGATGTAATGTGACATCTTTGGGGTTTTTGCATACGCTGGTCTGATAGCCTGCAGAATCGCAGCGGTGAAGGGCCCAGTTCTGGAAGTGAAAAGCTGATTTTGAGTTGGCGCTGGGGCGCCCGACTCCGCCCGGATTAATCTCTGCTCCAGTTGTTGCATCCCTTCCAATATCTGGGCGATTGCATCGCCGGCGGAACCAGCCTGGATATTCCGCTGGACCTGTCTGCGCCTTGGTGCAGGCGGGTTGCCTTCAGTCCTCGCCCTAGCTTCCGAGCGGTTGGAATGTGGGAGTGATTCCGCCTCCTCCTCCAACATTAGTTGGGGTATGGGCGGTGGTCCCATCCCCAATAGTTAAGGTGGGTCCAGCGGTACCTGCATTTGTATGACTGGTCCTGGTACCAATGTGTCGGTGCCGGGCCGACTACGCCTGGTGCTACGTGATTGTTCGCTCTGCGCTGGATTGGCGGTGGCTTCCAGCGTCCTCTTCAGTTCATCAAAACGTGACATCAGCGTAGCCACTTGTCTTTGGGCCTCAGCCTTTTCTTTGCGCTCCTCTTCACGCCCTCTGTTTGCCTTGTGAAGGTCCACCAGTGCCAGCTCGTACATAGTGGTGAGATCTTGGCCCGGTGGGCGACTGCTGCTTGGATTTGCCTCACCGCCGGGGTTGGCTGGGGTGTTGAATAGTGCGCGGTTAACGCCTACCGCTGGGTTGGAATGTTGGGGAATGGCGGGTTGGTCCGCCTGCTCTTCAGCGTTTCCCCCGCTACCGTTAGTCATGGTGATTGTGGTGGGATGACCTTTTGTTCAAGGGTTCCCACAGACGGCGCCAATGTTAATGCTCAAAGTCTGGCGGTAGCCAAACCTTCGTTTAACGCGGGTCCGGTGGGCGGACTGCTACTCTGTAGACTTGGTGAACTTCGCTAGCTGTCAAATGAAAGACAGACGTCAGAGGGAGACCGCGTTGGGCGGTCTTCACTTCTCCGATGCCTAAGTCAGTCCAAACATATAGACAGCATAACAATAAATTAGTAGTAAATGCGTAATTAATTAGGAGAGAGGAGAGAACCTTTTATAGGTGAGGAGGAGGCTGATCTTCTCCTTGTTTTCGATGTGGGACTGATGTGCCTCAGTCCCCAGCTTTGGGAGCTTCTGATGCTATTTTGGCACGGCGCATGGCGGCGCGTCGGGGGTGATCTGGGGGTGATCCGAGGCTCAGGCTGTAGCCCGCCTGGCTGTGTATCTGCATGTTATTCCTTTGGCGGGAATTAGTACCTCTGGCGGTACAATGAGCGTAGCCCATTATAGCTAATTATGCTTGTAAATGTACATGTATGTACAGAAGGTGAACAAGCGAAGGTTCACTTAAGGTGCTGGAGTGAAGCGTGCTTTGGACATGGTTGATGAGAAGGCCGATGCTATTGCGGTGATGGAGGACACGACAATGATGTTAGCTAGTACTGATTCTGGGGAAGTCCCTTCTATGTAGGGCGGTCCTAGGTTTTTTCAACAAGTTAGGGTGGACTTCAGCCTTAAATCCTAACATTGTCTTCGTTACTAGTGTTTCATGCTAGGGTAATTGCATCTAGGTTGTTTTAGGGCGGCCTTACATTGATCAATATTGACATAGCCCGTAGAGGATGAGTCATGGCATGTTGTTACCTACTTTTATTCTTAATGGGTTGACATCCTTCCCTTTCAAAATAAATAAATAAATAAAATATTGACTCTATGGATCTCATTTTGGGGGAGGGCTTCTAATTATGGTCATTAAAATGAGGACTTCATAAAGACTTTCTAATCAACGGTTGTGAGATAGAATTTTCGATTACATTACGTCAAATCAATAGTTAGATATTTATGTATGCATTAGTAGATCACTTCAGAAAGTTCTCTTCCAAATTGCTAATCATTAAGGTACCAAATTAGATCAGATTAATGGATGAACCAAATTTGTCAAACTTGAACCTTTCATATTTACAAATGATAAATCACAATTATGAATGCCTTAACGATTTTCAATTTGGTTAAAAATTTACAGAAATAATCTACTCATGAATATCTAAACATCTAATGGTTGATTTATGAAAATGTGATCGAAAAGTGGATCTCACAACAGTATTTTAATAGTCCTCATTAGCAACTCCTCCCCCCCCACCCATTTAAGTATATTTATGAATCCCAAAACATATGCACTTATGTTTTTGATCAAAATTGAGAGGTTATATATATGAGTATAGATTGTTTGAATGTTTTTATACATAAAACGATGTATTATGAAGCATTGCATCTCCTGATAATAACATGTCTATCTAATAAATTACAATTAATCAATTTAGGGTGTTGCTATTTGTAGCCAGCAAAAATTCTAGTACTGTTTAAGTAAATCCAAATTGTGTCTGGCCCAAACTCTAGGTTACTTGACCTAGTGGTAATAGAGTTATTAACTAGAGATAATCTCAGAGAATCTTAGAGATATCCATTCAATGTATGATTACCTTTCCTTGTACGATTCAGATTCTATGCATTGTAATCCTCTATATAAAGAGACCCCTATTATCAATGAGAATACACAGCAATTTTCTCTCAATTCCCATTCTCTAAAACACGTTATCAGCACGAAGCCCTAACCCTGAAACCCTGATTTCGTAGCCTTCAAACCCTAGCAACCATTGCCACATATATTGAAGCCTTCAATTCCAGGACCCCAGAACCGGCGGCGCCAACCCCAGAACAGGACGAAAAAGTACAAAACCGGCCCTCCAAGCATAGAAAATATCCTTGCCCGGTTCACAAGATTCCAGACATCTTTTCACGGTCATACTTTGCCACCAAAGCCAACTCGACCCCAAGCTCCAGGAACCAGGACCACATATCCAGAAACCGGCCAAAACATGACCGGACCGGCAGCATCTCTGCCAGTGAAAGAGAAAAAAAAAACCAAAGAAGAAAAGAAAGAAGCAGCCCAGAAGAAAAGAAAGAAGCAGCCCAGAGGAATGACGCGGCCCAGAAGCATAAAAGAAAGGGAGAGGAGGGCCCAAGTCAGAAGAGAAGAAAAAAGAAAAGAAAAAAGGAGGGCAGCCCACTGGCCCACTGTGCGAGCCCACCGACACGTCAGCAAGCCAGTCAGCACAACCTCGTCAGCAAAGATTCTGCCACGTCAACTCCGGCCAGATTTCCGGTGACCGGTGACTTTTTAGGCCATTTTCCGACCACTTTTTCCGGCCAAATTTTCCGTCGACCTATTTCAAGGTATTTTTTACAAAAAGTTCCCATTTTTTGAGTTTTTATTCAATTTCTCGGGGACTTGCAAACTCCCTTCTTCTACCCCCCTTTCTTCATCATAGGGGAGACCTAATTAAGCCGAACTGTGGGGGTTCGTGCTCACTCCAAACTTAGAGTTTGTGGATAATTTATAATCGACCACTGATGTCATTGTTTTGATCTAATCCAATACCTCTTGGAAGCGATTACGCTCAGAAATTCCTAATTTCTTGGAAGCGATTATGCTCAGAAATTCATAATTTCTTGGGAGCAACTACGCTAAAAAAATTTATATGTTTTCATGGTAGCCTTTTACGCTCCGAAACTAAACCTAATTTCTTGTTCTCTTTCAGGATGAGTAACCTGAACAAATTGGACTTTGCCCCATTGGGAACAACTAGCTATGGATATCACAGGTGGGTTCGTGATGTCCACCAGCATCTGAAGGCCGATGGAATCTTGGATACGATTCTCGAGCCTAGCCAGGACGTGCTAATTGTTGAGCAAGCTCAAGCTTTAGAAGCAAATAGAGCAGCCTTAGAGGCAAATAAGGCGAAAGCCATCATCCTAATGACTCGTTATATGGATGATCCGCTCCAGTACGAGTGCATGAATGAAGAAGACCCTAGAAGGTTGTGGGTCTCACTAGAAGAAAGATTTGGCAATGTCCGTGACTCCCTGCTTCCTGACCTAGAAGTGAGATGGCATAGCCTCCGCTTCTATGATTTCAAGTCAGTTATTGACTACAACTCGGAAGCACTTCGCATTAAATCCTTAATGGAATTCTGTGGTAAAGAGATCACAAATGCGATGTTGATTGAGAAGACTCTCTCTACCTTCCCCGTCTCTGCATTGATGGTTGCTAAGAACTATCGAATCAATGTTACTGCAGGACGGATCACAAGGTTTCATGAGCTCATTGGAGCTATGAATGTCGCTGAAAAGCATGACAACATCCTTGTGAAGAACTATAATTCGAGATCTGTGGAAATAAAGCATATTCCGGAATCCAATTATAGTCGCGCCCCTACGAAAGGGCGCCAAGAGCGAAACCCTAATCTTAGGGATACTTCTGGACGTTCTGGTCCATATAATCGCTCTACATGGGAAGGTAACCGCCAAAATGGGCGAACACAGAACCGAAGAGGTCATCGTGGAAAGAGAGAGAGAGGCAACGCCTCTGGCCATGTTGGTGGCGCCACCAACACTAAGAGCCATCTAAATGATGCTTTCAAAGCACCTCAATCAATGGAGTCTGAGAGAAGAGATGTATGTTCTCGATGTGGAGTATCTGGTCATTGGGCACACATTTGTAGAGCTTGTAAAGAAATTGTCACCGCCTACAAAGCATATTGTGAAGCAAGAGATGCCCACTATGTGGAACAAGAATATCAAGAAGATGATCTAGAGTGAAGGGTTGAAGACTACAAATCTGGCTGGGATCAATAGATCGCCAATTCTGTTTAAGTCTTTATTTTTCCAAGAGATGTAATAGGCAATTGCCATATACTTTGTAGTAAATGTCATTGTTTTAGTTTTTCTTCACATAGGCTCATCCAAAATAAGTATGATGTCTAGGAAGGTTTTGAGATAAGTGGTACTTAAGCGAGCTTTGCTCCACCGACATCTCTCTATTCACCTGGTCATATTTATTTTGGAGTTACCGAAAGAAGTCAAACGACTACCTTTGTTTTGCATTAGCTAGCATTTGGATTAGATTCTCCTAATGGTTAAGAGACAATGATATACTCCGTTGGCTTATGAATAAAATTTCGAGTTCTTTTCATTATGACTCCATTTTGATTTTGAGAATATTAGTTTTGTGACTACGATGGCTGGGTCATCAATATTAATTCAAGGACATGAAATAGCCCAAGTTCCCCTTGCCAAATGGCACCTTGATTAATGTCACAGAAACTCCCTACGCTCCTAGTGCAAATCGCACCTATGAATAGCCAACGGATTCCATGCGAAAACGCATGTAGAGAACGGAAATGAGTTCTTTTGCAATACCTCGAACGATTGCAAACAAAGGCGCATCTTAGAGAAGTTTATGTGTCTCTCTAGTGGACTCTATGTCACTATTCGAGCTATTAAATCCAATAAAGTTATGAGAGAAGATCTCTTGGATTTAGACACATAATGACTTTGTCACGACAGGATAAGTCATCCTAGTCATGATGATCCATCTACTAAAGACTTCACACGGACATCTATTCTTTCGGGCGAAACGAAGCATGAATCAAAAGTTGATTCCTGGACTAAGTGTGACCGCCGCTTCTGCCTCTGGCACCGCCGCCGTCTACCACCAGCCTAGGGCTGACACAGTCCCTATCCATGATGCCATGGATGACGTCCATCATGGTGATGGCTTCCTAGGTGATGCTGCAATCACCAACTTTGCTTCAAATAGCGTTTCAGACGCTCAGGCCGAACCAAAATCCTCATTGGTTGCTTCTAAAGCCTCTCGCTTGTTTACGAAGCCTGTTCCTTAGGGAAATTAGGACTGAGACCGTCCTATGTAAAGGATATGAAAATACTCATTCTGTTCTTACATAGAATCCATGGGGATTCTTTGGACTGATTCAACTAACTTGCGGACGTTTAAATATCTCATGATGTTGGTTGACACGCAAACACGCTGGTCACGTGTTGTGCCATTGTCCACTTGTAAATGCTGCTCATGCTACACTCCTAGCACATATCGTATGACAACGGGCTCACTCCCCGGATCATCCTATTCAGTCAATTGGATTTGACATTGCTAGAGAGTTTACATCGAAGACTTTCGATGGTTATTGTAATGGGACTGATGTTAGACATCATATTCCCATGAACACACCCAAATGGTCTCGCGAAAACGACTACGATGGTAGTCAGGACATTGGTAATGCGCACCAATCTCCTTATATCCGCTTGGGGTGATGCAATATCGCATGCAGCTATGCTAATTCGTCTACGACCTACCGTCACTCAATGTATCTCTGCGTTATAGCTAGTGATTGGGTACAAGTATTTTGTACTTACGCACATTTTAGTGAGCCATTTAGGTGCCAATTGCATCGCCACAGCGCACTATGACAGGTCCTTACAGACGAATGGGTCACTACGTTGGATTTGAGACTCCTATAATCGTCTGTCACTTAATGCCCTTGCAAGGCGATCTCATTACCGCTAGATTTGCGGGTTGTCACTTTGATGAGACAGTCTTCCCGTCGTTAGGGGGAGATAAGAACAGGAATGTTCAGCAGGAATGATAGGAATTGTCGTGGTTTGTCCCCACTATGTCTCATCTCGATCCCCACTAAAGTGACGAGATCACACATATCTGCTGCAAACATGCCTGCAAGGATGGACGTCCTTACGAGAGAACGTAGCGCCACCCTACATGGAGGTAGATATGGCATCAACGCCAAAGAAAGTGGCACTCCAGCGTTACAGGTCATGGCCTCAGCTAGGATGCATGGGAGGCTCGTGGGTTCGAAGGATACTTTGGCACATTCCAATCCTCTGAACATCAAGACTCAAAATCCATCTCATGAGAATCTTCTGGATTAAGGTTACCGTTGGGGGACGCCTCAACGTTAGAACCTATTCCTGAGAATATAGAGCTCTTTGAAAATTACACTAGTGTACATGAGACGTGGGATAGAAACTCCATCATAATTGATGATGTAGTTGCGCATTTTGTTGCGCATAAGTTTGTTGAGTCCGATGATATCGAACCACGCTCCGTTGATGAATGAATGCCAACGTAGAAAAATTTGGCCTAAATGGAAAGATGCGATCCAGGTTAAGTTGGATTCTTTAACGAATAGGAAGGTTTTTGAGCCAGTGATGCCAACACCTCCTAACATAAAACCTATTGACTAATGGGTCTTCGTTAGAAAGCGTGATGAGAAAAAAAGATGGCAATCTCGCCTTATGGCGCAGGGCTTCTCACAAAACACCCTAGAATCGACTACGATGAGATATATTCTCTCGTAATGGATGTCATTACACTCCACTACCCTGTCAGTTTGGTAGTTTCCAAATAACTGATCATGCAGCTTATGAATGTGGTCACTACGTATCTCTATGGGGATCTAGATACGGAATATACATGAAGGTTCATGGTGAACTTCATTTACCCAAGTCAAGTGGCTCTAGACCACGGAGCGCGTTTACAATAAGGTTGAAACGCTCACTAAAGTGACTACTTGATTGGGAAGGGATATGCCTGCGCGTTTCCATAACAAGTTTCGGATTCTATCGCGGTTCATGTCGGACATGATCTTCATTGGAAGCCCTTAAAGAGTTAAGGGAAATCGCTGAACACTTGAAATCCGAGTTTGAGATGAAAGATTTTGGGAGAACACGATTATGTCTCGGTTTGGAACTTGAGCATCGTGTTGATAGATGCTTAGACATTTTGATAAGGTCAAGTCTTCAAGCACCCCCATGATCGTCGGTAGTCTTGGTCCTGAAAATGATCCTCTTTGTCTGAAGGATGATGACGAAGATGTGCTAGAGGCAGAAGTGCCTTACTTAAGTACAATAGGCGCATTATTGTACTTAGCTCAATGCACAAGACAGGACATCTCATTTGCAATAAATTTGTTAGCTAAGGTATAGCTCTGCTCCAACGCGAAGCCATTGGATTGGTGTAAAAGATATCTTTCGGTACTTGAGATGTACGATTGATATGGACTTGTTCTATCCCTATAGAGGGATGATGGATTTGGACACATCACACACCAGGAACGCCGCCAACACTGGCCTGCGTCCACTATCCCCATCCCAAAACGACATGTGTTTTGTAAGGTTTTGCTGATATTGGGTATCTCTTTGACCCATACCAAGGTCATTCCCAAACTGGTTAAGTGTTCACCATGGGTAAAGACCGTGATATCTTGGAGGTCTACAGAACAGCCCCTAGTCGCTATATCTTCGAACAATACAGAGATCATTGCTCTTCACGAAGTGTTTCGTGAATGTATATGGATTGGATCCATAATTACGCATGTTCGAAAAATTGTGGTTTGAAGTCTACCACAGATGAGCTGACGAGCATTTAGGATAATGCTGCTTGTTTTGAACAAATGAAGCAAGACTACATCAAAAGCGACAACACTAAGGATAATCAGCAACAACAAACTCTCCTCAAGATCAAAGTGAACTAGGTTCAATCTGAGGACAGTGTGGCAGGCTTGCTCACTAAGTCATTGCCTAAATTCCACTTTCGAGGAACATGTCGGTAGCATCGTTTGCGGAAGTTATCCGAACTCCCATGACCATAGTCATCAGGGGGAGATGCAGACATCAGGAGGAGATGTCTACATGTATGGTCTCAAAACGTGAAGGGTGTATTGTGCTCTTTTTCCCCTTCGAATGAGGTTATTTTTGTCCCACAGGGTTTTTGTTACTCGGCAAGGTTTTTAACGAGACAACGAGAGAAGCACCACGTTTGGGCGACACAAGGGGGATTGTCAAGTAAATCCAAATTATGTCTGACCCAAACTCTAGGTTACTTGACCTAGTGGTAATAGGGTTATTAACTAGAGATAATCTCGGAGAATCTTAGAGATATCCATTCAATGTATGATTATCTTTCCTTGTACGATTTATATTCTATGCATTGTAATCATCTATATAAAGATACCCCTATTATCAATGAGAATACACAGCAATTTTCTCTCAATTCCTGTTTCTCTAAAACAAGTACATCAATTATAAATTTTTTCCCTCTAATAAATATTACCCTCATATTTTAATAAATCTAGAACAAAAACATAAAAAATACTGCTCTTCGTCTCACACATTTTTTCTTCCTCATCCATCTTTATCTTGCCCCTGGGCTTCAATGAAATTTCTCATTTGATCAAAAAAAAAAAAAATCCATCTCCTATTCTTCTTTGTCTGTCTCTCAATTTTCTTCTTCTCAACATGCCCCTCTTCCTCTACGTTTCTTTTATCCAGATCACTAACACAATCCCAACTTGAATAAATCGAGATGACCTTCACGTCCTTGTTTTAATTTTAATTTTAATTTTACTTAATCCATAGTTTCGTGAAGCTTGAGCAATTCACTTTATAATACATAGATAGATAGATAGATTAAAATGAGGGGCTAATATTCGAAGACTGAGAGCAAAATTTTCACCGCTCGAAATGAATCTTTGATTCTCGTTAGTGACATTAATTAATGGCTTGTCTTAAAAACATTATCCAAGACATCAAGTGGCTATTTAGATTTTTTGACTCTAGTTTTTTCAGCATCTTGCAGGAGGCAAATTTCACTGCTACTCGATTAGCGAAGATGGGTCACTCGTTCAATGCAAGCACTTCATGGAGCCACAATCTTCCCCAAAATGTTGTTACTTCAGGTTTTGATAATCTCAATGTTAGTTATCCACTTATCCTAGAGATTTTTCTTTATAATTTGTTGTAGTCGTTTTCTTATAAAAAGCCAACACATACTTACTTTCATTAATTAGTAAAAGAAAAAGAAAAAGAAAAAGAAAAAGGGTTAATTAATTAATGAGTAAAGGCATAAACCAGTAAAGGGCTAAAGGCTACATAGTGTCGAGGAAGATGCTGAATCAAACTACCGGACAAGTAGATCCAGGGAGTTCGTGGGGTATAGCACACAAAGAAAAAGGGTAATGGTGCATAGAAAGAAGAATAGTATAAGGCATGGATTATCCATCATTACATATCTATCTAGCATCAAACGATTAGTGATCCTAACCTTTTACTTTAATATATGCTTAACATTCCATCAATTAAACTTAAAATATAAATTGATTAAGAAAATGGTTTGTGATGCAAGTGTTTAAGAATATCTTATTTTATTTTATCCATTTTTAATGATTTTTTGTATTGATTTGCAAGTTGGCTTCAATAGGTATGAGTCAAAAGGGCCCGGTACCATTTGGTCTAGTGACATAAGTCTCATCTTTAGAAGTAGGAGGTTGTGAGTTCGACTCACAATAGACTAGTTATTGTATATGAGTTGTTTATTTGATAAAAAAAAAAAAAAAAAAAGGTATGAGTCAAAAGTGTTATATTTACTATAAAATATTAAAATTTCAGAGTTCGAATTTATTGCAGTTTATCATTCACAGTGAACTAATTCAATGACTTTTAAGTCCACAGTTTTAGTATTCTGAAACACTATAAAACATTTAGTATACATATAGATATAAGTTTATGTTTATTTTAATTTTTTACCAACTGTATGAGATGTAAACATACTGAATAGACAATCATGTCATATCAAAACTATAATCATTTCACATGATAATATGTCTGTAATCAATGGGCAAGATAATGTGGTTCACCAAAAGCAGTATATTATTTTATTTTATTTTATTTTATTTGATACTTTCAATTGTAGTTTCAAAAGTCAATTTACTAAACTTGGAGTATTTAGTCAATTTTGTCAATTTTAGAGATTACCAAATTAAAGCACAACCTTACTGTAACCTTATCTCAGCACTCCAATTTAAGAAAAGTGAATTAGAGCATTTCCAATAGAGTAGTTAAATTCGATTTTTAGTTAAATATAACTAAATTTTGAAACAAAACTCAACTCAACAAAATAGCTATAGAAAGTTCTTCTTTGATAAAAAAAAAACACAATAGCTATAGCTAGGTTAAATTTAATTTTTGATAATATAACAAGCTAGTGAATCATGAATAACTCAAGCAAAAATTATATTTCTTTCTCCTCTTTTTTTATCTACATGTTAGTTTATGATTCGATAAAACATATCATATCACAATTTTAATTACTTAACTAAAAAATTAAAAAATTATAATTACTTTGCTACCTAAGATTCCCACATTCGGATATACATATGTATAAACGCCGGAAAAGTGACAAGGAAGATGATATGCAAGATTATATCCAGGATGGTAACATCAAATCCTACTCATATCAACACAACCTACCAACGAGATATTATTTATATTCTACAATATACTTTCATTGCTTTCGTACGCTTTTTCAAAGAATTCCTTTTATAAAGGGATCAATTATTTAAAACTCATTTGTTCCAACTAGGTTTAATGGACAGGTTTTTAAATAATAAATCACAAACTACTCCTACGTGTTAAAGTTGATGAAGATCTCTCTCTAGATTTGCCTTAAAACCTTCATATACCTGAGTATGTCATCTAGGGCATAACCAAATGTTAAAATACTATTTTGAGGGTTAAATGGTAATGCTTCTGACAGTAGCGGAATTTGATTTGTAGGATAATCGTGTAATACATACATTAGTAAATTATACAATAAATCTTAAATTCACGATAAATATATAAATATATATATATATATATATATATATTATTTTTATCAAATAAACAACTCAAATACAATATCTAATCTATTGTGAGTCGTATTCACGACTTCCAAATAACTTATGTTAATATACCAAATGGTGCTAAGCATATATATATATATATATATATATATATATATATATAGATATATATATATATTGTTGATATAATATAGACACAAAAATAGTAAAATATATGATAAAATAGAGTAGTGTGATCATTATTACTAAAAAACGAATATCTATAACAATCATGACCTATTAGAATTATATAAAGTTATAAACATGTAAGTTTGGAGACAAAAGGTCCCCATATGTAGTGGATAAGAGTAGAGATCAACATCCCTTATTACTTTATTAGCTAAAGCCACGTGTAATTTGTGCTCATTCTTTATACTGACCGCGGGAGGGGATAGAGCCCGCCAGTTTTTACTAACACAACCACAACAAAAGCACACTCTGAATTAATTATTACTAGCATCATATCTGTGCGGTCTCTCAAGTAATAATATAAAGAGTTAATTACATATAAGTGTATATTTGAATGTTTTTTTAGCCATAAGACCATCAACTAGTTTTTTCTTTCATATGTAAATATGCCACTAGAGTACAAAATCAACAATCATTCTCTCTCTCCTCTCCGGCGAGATCTCCGGTCAACTCCGGCGAACTCCGACCAACTTCCGGCGGGTCTCCAACAAACCTCCGGCGAACTCCGGCGACCACAAAAGCTACTGTCACTAACACCAAAAGCTACTGTGGCTAGGAACAAAAGCTACTATGATGAGATTCCTGGCAACCTCCGGCGAGATAACAAAAGCTACTATCACCAACAACAAAAGCTACTCCTTACCAAAAAACCTATGCTCCCCAAAACGAAAAGATACTATCCCCACCAACAAAAGATACTGTCACCAATACCAAAAACTACTCTCACCAACAACAAATACTACTCTCACCAACACCAGAAAACTACTCTCACCAACAGCAAAAGCTACTCTCACCAACAACAAAAGTTACTGTCACCAACACCAACGAGATACTCTCACTAACATTAGAGAGCTACTCTCACTAACATAGAAAACTACTAACATAGGTACAGAAAGCTACGATCACTATGATGGACAACCACTATAATAGTTACGGAGAGCTACTAATTTGAAAAAAAAAAAAAAGTTATTGACATTAGCTTGAAAATATACTAACATAGACACATAAAGCTACTATCACTATATTGAAATGCCACTAGGACAATTACACGGAGCTGCTAACTTGAAATAATGAAAATGAAAATAGAAGCTATTGACATCATGTTGAAAAGATACTAACATAGACATAGAAAGATACTATCACTATGTTCAAAAGCCGCTATAACAGTTATAGAAAGTTACTAACTGCAACAAATAACATACAAGAAATGGTTCATTATTCATCAATCAAAATACATCACAACACAAGCAATACCAAGACTTCATATGTCCCCTCCCCGATTAGAAGAAGCAATTAAAAGCTGTACAAAATACTGACAAAAAGAAAAAGCAATTGTTGATCATTGATTGTTGATTCGTAAGATATTCGAACAAAAATATAGAAAATCTAGAGGGAAGAAGCATAGAGGAGTTTAGTGGACAGTAAGACCAAATCAATTGTTAATTGTCATATCATTACGGCCAAAGCTAAGAGAAAATACGTCAACAGAGCAGCATCTTTATACATCAAGCTTCCTGTCTGCAACCTTTAATGACTCTTCGTAATACTGAGTCACTTGGTGACCATGACCTGTAATTGCTACTGAGTCGGAACAGCAGCAATTGATTCAACTCACTCCGAGTCGGTTGCCGTCGAGTGATGACATCAATAACATCAAAGATTCACCAATTCCGAGTGATGATAATTACCTATATGAAATCCTTTAAAACCAGAAGGAACAAAAAAAAGAAGAAGAAGCATAAACAGTCCTATAATCTTTCATCCAAAACTCAATTCCAGAATTGAAGCCATTATGAACAATTGCCCAATTTCTAATCCAATAAGCCAAATCTCTACTCTGATACAGAGAATTACCTTTAAAACACGAAGCACACTGCTTCTGGAGTAGCTCCGATTCGACTTCGAAACAGTAGCCTCGAACTCTGCAACGTCGACGGTGAGATTCTGAGGGAGAACGTCAGAGAAGAAATTGGAGACTGTGGCATTGATCGACAACTGTTCGATTTGGAGCTAGACTTGGAGGACGGAACAGTGGAGGGAGGGAGTCGTCAAGGAGCCTGAGACGGAGATGTGGTCGGTGGAGTTGAGAAGAAGAGGAGAGAGTCGAAGATCCCGTTCAAGTCGGCGTCGTGCGTCGAAGATCCAGTTTGTGCATCAGAGATCCAGTTGCGAAACGACGTCGTGTGTTGGAAATTCAGTTCCAGTTCCGATCGCCGACGTGATGGTGGAGAGAGGGGGTACTTCGCCGGCGAGAGAGAAAGGGAGTATTTCGCCGGTGAGAAAGGAGGAGAGAGAGAGTGATTAATCTAAGAGGATTTGATCGGGGGAAGAGAGAGGAGATAGTGATTAATTTAATATGAAGCAGTTAGTTTTCTTAGATAGAAGGGTAAAATCGGCAGGGTAAGAGAAATTTGAGGAAGCAAGTGGCCTTATGTGTACAAAAAAAATTAGATGGCATTCTAGCTAATTAAAGTTTCAAAATAAAACTTATGTGTAATTTTCTATAATATAAAACTTGATACATTTTAGTCTCAAATTTCAGTCACTAAAGAGAATAAAAGTTAAGAAACTCAACAATTTATGGATTAAAATTGTGTTTCTAATCACTCCTTTCTTCTTTCTGATATTCTTTTATTTGATTTTGATATCATAATGACATTTCAGATGTGATGTGTATGAATTAAGGTTTATTTCATTCAAAGGGCATATATGTTAATCTAAATTTTGATGAAGCCTTTTACACCCAAAAATGGCTTCCATTCCCATATAGTTGTAGAGATTAAAATAAAGGAAATGTAATAATAAGAATATTCGATATGGATAATTGTCTAGAATCTTGTGAAAGACGAGGACGCGGAACTACCCAACTGTTCCATGACATTATACACCTCCACCCGACTGACGTCACCAATACGACAGATTCCTTCACGTTCGCGGCGCTTCGTTCGTCCACGTCGGATTGACTGGGCCCCACCCCTCCCCTTATAAATTGAAGCCCGCGCGCCTGCCCAGGGAGTCTCAAGTCTCAACCATTCATCAACACCACGTGCCCCTAAAATTTTGCAAAGATATATCGATCGAGGAGGATGCCCGGAGTAATGCTTAGAATTCCGGTTACTCGCCTGAGCGCCGACGATATTTTGGAATTTCCCGGCAGAGCTGCCAGTCTTTCCGACATGGTTCTGGGGTTTATCGAGGAACCTGCCACGGATGCCTTCCCGGACAATATCACGTCAGGCTCCGATGAGGAAGAGGAAGATGAAGCTTCTGTGGAGGAGAACAAGGCATTTTGGGAGGAACAACACCAACTTCTCCAAGTAATTAATTTGTTGACTCTTTTCATTTCTATTTGTATGGGAGTATCTGACTCGTTTATTAGGTATTGACCATATTAATTGTTGCTTAATTGATTTGGTATTTGGAATTGCAGGCAACGTTGTGTAGAAGCAGTGGCGTAGAAAAGAAAATTCGACAAGCCACCAAGGAGGCGCTGAGAGAAACTATGAATAGCATGTATTGCGTCTGTTCGAGGGCGGTGGCCGGAGACTGCCGGAATTGTTTGCGAAGGGAAATATGCAATCGCCTTATTAGTTTAGGTTACAACTGTGCCATTTGCAAATCCAAATGGAGAAGCTCAGCAAATATCCCATCAGGTACTTATATCGATCATCTACAACTACATCTTTATTAATTTCAATCTAGCTATCTAGCTAGATAGCTTGTAGGTACAATATTAATGTCTATATATCTCCTTCATGCATGTGGCTGATTAGTGGAATTCTTCTTGTATGTGAATTTGCAGGAGAGCACACTTTTTTGGAAGTGCTAGACAATTCGGATACAGAGAGAGGGGAGATTAGGGTAGTGATTGAGCTCAATTTCCGAGCAGAGTTTGAGATGGCCAGAGCTAGCCAAGACTACAACCGTTTAATTAGCTTTTTGCCGGAAGTCTTTGTCGGGAAAGCCGAAAGACTACGAGCCTTGATCAAAATTTTGTGCAGCGCGGCTAAAAAATGTATGAAAGAGAAGAAAATGCATTTGGGACCTTGGAGGAAGCACAAGTACATGCAAGCTAAGTGGCTTGGAACCTTTGAGCGATCCACTCCGGGATCGTTACCGGTCGGAGGATATAGAAACCGGCCACCGAAGCCGAGGGCATCCATGTTGACCTTCGACTTGTCCGAGGCTATGCCCGGCTTGCATTGCACGGCAGTTGAGGTTCTGTGATCAGTAGAGAAACAAAAATTTTGTAACGCGGTTTTGGTTTTACATATATAGCTCTCCATCTCTAGCCAGCCTGTTGTAATAATCTAAATGCATGTGTAAAAATAGCGAGGAGTAGCTATATATATATATATATATATCTGTGGTGTGTGTAGTGTGAGCTTTTTTTTTTGCTGAGTGAGGACCTTATTTTTACTCAGTTAACCTCCTTCCTTATAGTGAAATTTTCACTGTCCATTTTCAGTTTTCCTTGATTCAATGTTTTTCTCTTCGATAAGAAACTGTTCCAGCTTGACTATAGATCTATCATACTACTTGATTAAGCTTGCCTTGAGAATTCCAACACAGACCAAAACGTATACACAAGCTTTCCTTAAGAGCAATGGAGAAATTATGAAGTCAAAGTCAAGAAAAACAAACAAAGTAACCAGCAAAACCACATTTCATTGGATCCAAGGATTGATCCAACTTGAAACAGGTTTCACGGTTGGTTACCCTAACGGACGGCGGTCATCTTAATTTTTTTAAATTTTTTTTTTTTTTTTTATGAAGAAAAGAAAACTACAGAAGAAAACCTCTAACACAGGGTGCCAAGAGTCAAACATGTGGCTTTGCCACAATGTATGAACTTTTTCAGTCTTTCGATGTTGTTTTGGCCTCAAAACTGTATTTTACTATTTTTTCAGCAATTTAGGTTTTCTAGTTCATTTTGGATTTGTTTTATTTAATCTGTGGGTTTTTGGGATTAATTGTTAGTCACCCAAGGGTTTTCTTTTCTGCTATATAAGCAACCTTAAACAGCTGCAGACGCTATCTGTCATATTATTTTCAATCAAATTGAGAGTTTTCTCAAATTTCTCTGGTGGACTTCGGAATTCTTTTTGAGGGTTTATAGCTTGTAAACCCAGGTTACTTCTGATTACATTAAGAAGCAATATGATCCGCAATGAAGATTGCTTCCCGATAGATATGTCTGAAAAGGATTGAAAAAATTGCACCGCCATGCTTTTAATATCTGCTACAAGAGGCTAAATTAAATCATGTTCACGTAATTAGATTTTGTTGACACCCAAAAATCCAGCTAACAAGCCCAATTTATGCTTTAAGCCCAATTCATATTTCGAGGCAAATTACACCCGCGAACATCACGCCACGCACGTGGACCCAAGCCACATTCACGCACTTGGGGCTTACAAGAATGGGTGTGGTATGGAAGGTAACGGAATTGCATGAGGCCCGTTATTAGTTTTAGGCTCGTTGATAATTTTGGACTTGGGACTTGATTCATGCCCAACGGCCTAACTCTTAATACGGGTAAGTGAAGAAGAGAGAGAGAGCCCAAAAACCCAAGCCCAAATCGTTTCTAAACAAACAAAATAGTAAATGCTAAACATAGGATTCTTGATCCTAGCCGCATAGCATAATCCCATAATCCCAGCAGCACATAATCCCAGCAACACAGCAGAAATCTTGGGATTGCAATCCTAGCAGCAAATCCTGCCTAAATTATGGCAGAAAATCTGCCCAAAATCTCATAGCCCTAGACACAACTTGACAAACCAAAACACATTGCAAAATCCAGTACATGCATTTAACCCAAGCCATCTCTTTACCCAGCAGTAAAGACCTTCCACCGAGATTCCTTTGGCTGCTGGAATTGCATATAAATAGCTATGTTACTAACCAAGCAGAGGCAGGACGGAGTGTGCTAGCAAGCTCCCTAGCACTCTTCTTCTCTCATGCTTCCTCTCTCCCACATTCATCCATAATTTTCCATCCTTTCAAACTCACCTTCTATCCAAACGCCCTTATCTCACAAACCTCAACCAGTATACAACACTGCTGGAACCTCTTCTTCTCAAACTCATGCTTTTCTAGCTCCCACGCCACACACATCTTGCCAAGCCTCTTTTGAAATGATCAATTCACTGCCATGCATATATATAGGAACTGCCGGGAAGAACACAACAGCAACCTTCCTAGGATTTTTAATCCTTCGAAGTTTGCTGGGCCTAGTCTTCGCTAACTCAGACAAAGAGGCAAAGTTTTGGGTCCTTACCCATGAATATCCACTGCCGTACAACTAAGATCAAAGTGCCCCCTATAGATTTAAATCACACGATGGAGAACAATAAGGTAGTTTGATTTATTTATTTTCTTTAGTATTATCCATCATGTGATTTAAATCGATAGTTGAACACAACTAAGCAAGGAACTCATTGAGTAGGTGAACAAACCTCTAAAAAGGAACAACTTGTGGCGTTCCAATTTAGCGAGGTGTTCGGCAAAATTAAAATCACAAGAATGTTGCAGGAAACCTAGATTTGGTGTGACTAGTCCAAATAGGAATGTGATCATATCTAATGTATTAGGGATAGTAGATTTAATCATAGATTTCCTATCTCTTTTCGGAATAGGATTCCTTGTAATATTATGTAATATTTGTACTATTGCCTCTCTATATAAAGGGCTCTATTATCAATACAGAAGCACACAATATATTCTCTCTCAAATTCTCTTATTCTACAATAAATTATCAGCACGAGCCCTAACCCGAGCACCCAAAAGGCCTAAAATCCTAGGAGCAAATGCACCAATGCACCAAGGGCAATTGCTCATTTGCCAATCAAATTGGTACTACCAATCCACTATTCATCCAAAATTGGCAATTGCCTCTAACTTACACAATGCACCAATAAAAGGCAATTTGACTGCCAATTCACTATTCACACTTCCAATTTGAATAATTTATTAATTCAAAATGATGTTAAACTTATAATTTAATTAATTAACGTAATTAATAATGAGATCAATCACTAAACATTAATTTTAAAAAAAATTACGAATTTTTTTTTTTTAACAAATCACTTTCTATATGCATAGATATCGTTATCATCGGAAGAATAAAAAATGGGGAAATGATCATTTACCCAATTTCAGCTTAAAAATTGCCCACTTGCTCCACTAAGAGTTTTTTAACCCCATTTATCCAAAACACTCTAAGAGATTATTTCCCTATTACCCAATTAATTCTTTTTTTATTCTTTTTATTTATTTTTGGGACTTTTTTGCCCTCTTCTTCTTCCTCACTTAGAGAGAGAAGTCGTTGGATACCTTGCCGGACTCCGGTGACTAGTGGCCGGCCGCGGACTCCGGTGACGGGAATCCGGCGATCGGTAACCGGAATCAGACGATCGGTGTCCGAAATCCGGCGATCGGTCCCTAATAATACCCAGTAACCATATTATTGCCCCCCCAGTAATCATATTATTGCCCCCCAATAATCATATTATTGCCTCCCAAAAATTATATTATTGCCTCCAATAATCATATTATTGTCGTCCAGTGAATTGTATGAACTCCCAAAACCAAAATGAATACACTACAGGCACAATTGATCAATTTATAATCATATTATTGTCTTCCAATAATCATATTATTGCCACCCAATAATCATATTTTGCCTCATAATAATCATATTATTGCCTCCTAATAATCATATTATTGCCCCAATAATCATATTATTACCCTCCAATAATCATATTATTTCCCTCAAATGAACCAAAATGAATACATTACAGATACAAAAAAAAAATAAAAAAAAAATCTCATTATACCAAAAAAACAAAAACAAAAATCCTCTAGGCACCCAGGAATTGATCTGGGCACCCACCAGACTGTGAGGCAGATGCAGGAGTCGTCGGGGCGAGTTTTAGAGTGACGGCGATGTTGGAGCGGAGTTGATTCGGGCTGGGTTCGGAGTCGGATCGGAGTTGGGGGCTGAGTTGTGGCTGTGGGCCTTGGATCGGTGGATCTGTGGTTTGGTTGTTGGTGACGCCGGAGGTTGATCGATCGACGTGTTGGCCCAAAGCCGAAAGTGGGGTGCCGGATCAGCCATGGCAGTAAGAGAGAGAGAGAGAGAGAGAGTCTGGTTCGGGTGGCGGCGGCACTCGGGGGTTGAGTTTCGAATCCGGATGCAGTGCTCCGATCTTGAGGCTGGCTTGGGGGACCCATGACGGTTGAGATCGTCTCGGATGGCGGTGGAGACTTGATGGAGGTGGTGGCCCAAAGCCGGAGGTGGGGCGTCGGAGCAGCCATGGTACAGAGAGATAGAGAGAGACCGAAGCCGGAGGTGGTGCGCGGCACACAGAGAGAGAGAGAGAGTGAGAGAGAGTCTGAGAGGAAAGAGTTATTATAGGGGGCAAAACTGTCACTAGAGGTTAGATTGGGTAAATGGGGTTAAAAAACTCTTGCTGGAGTAAGTGGGCAATTTTTAGTCTAAAATTGGATAAGTGGTCACGGCCCCATAAAAAATCTATGACAATTGATAAGATTATTGACCAATCTTCATATGACACGTGTGAACTACAGATATTGTTATCTTCTGAAATTATATCTAGGATATGTAATAAGATTTCTAACCTATATATATGTGACCCATGTACTTATCCTAACTTTTTATCTTTCAAGATTGATAATAAATAAGCTTCAGACTTCATTCTCTACTAACACATTCCTCTCATTCTGCACCTACATCTCTTCTGAAATCTTATCATCCATCTCATTTCTACTCTTTTTTATGGAAGAGTTGAATAAATGGTTGTTAGAAAGGGAGCGTGAATATATGGAAAAACTCGAGCGGATTCAAGCAACAAACTCTCAAGCGGCTGCGATGGTGGTGTAATATCAATTATCGGAGACACCTAGAGGGCGTGGTTCATGACCTGGCCATGCTCCAAATGTCGAAAGACATATAGAAGTCCGAGGTCATTTTCTCTTGGAGGATTGTTTTGTTGAACGTCAAGTGTATGACGAAGTAGATTTTCGGAGGCGGTATAGAATGCAAAAACATTTCTTCCAAAGCATAATGGAGGACCTATGCAACTTCGATAGTTTTTGGGGGCAAAAAGTAGATGCCATTGGAAAAATGGAATTGCTTCCCGAACAAAAAATTACAGGTGCCCTGAGAATGCTTGCGTACGGTGCAGCTGCAGATTAATGTGATGAGATCACTAGGATGGAGGCTTCTGTAGCGCTGGAATGTCTAAAGAAATTTTGTCGACAAGTTGAGTTTCTTTATGTTGGTTGGTTCCTTTGTCCTCCAAATTCCACTAATCTATATTGGCTTCTCAATAGAGAATAATGTCGCGGGTTTCTAGTCATGATTGGGAGTATAGACTGCATGCAATGGGAGTGGAAGAATTGACCAACTGGCTGGGCTGAAACTTTCTCGGGTCGAAAGGGCAGACCAACTATTATTCTTAAAGCAGTGGCATCTTACAACACGCATATATGGCACGCGTTCTTCGGAACCCCTGGAGCTCAAAATGACCTAAATGTTCTAGGTGCGTCTAATGTGTTCGAGCGTGTCATATGACAGAACCTGCCCCGGATTTCACCCTGAAATCCAAAGTGGCCCTGCGGGGCCCATCTTAGCAGAAATTATACCAAAAATTTGGCAGAACTTCCTTAAAAATGGACTACCCGAAACCTGTAGAAAGACAATTAAACTTCTAAACAATCCATCCTTATTCTTCTGGAGCCACCATGCTCCCTAAATCACAATATCTCCCATTTCACAAAATAATTCTCAACTTAAGAATATTAATCCCACGGGTTATCAGAGCAATCTAATGCACAAGGTATACAAGAAAATGGAATAAAAAGGTAAAGAACCGATACATTCTACAATGCGGAAGGCATGACAACTATGCCTCAACTCCATGTACGCACGACCTTAACTAATCTAGGCTGCAAACTGGGCATTTGAAATCAAAGGGCCTAGGGGAAAAAGTATTTAAAAACCGTTAGAGTGAGTAGACGAAAAATAAGTAATCTCGAAGGAAAACAAATATAAGATTTAATGCTTTCCCAAATTATTATCTCAAAAACCAAGCATGCAGTAAAGTCTGGAAAATACTCTTAATCCTCCTCTTTACTAAAATCACAATCACGTATTGTAGAACATCTCGAAAACCATCTCGAAATCGCTTTAAAATCTCATATCATAAGTACCTCTAAATTATTCAGAAATCTCAGAAACCTCGTAGTATACTCATCTTGTAAAACTCTTAAAATCTCAATAAATACTCATAATGGAAAAATAGGCGATAACTAGAGGGAACTGCCGACTAGTCATCTCATGCCACCTGGACGGAACTACCTACCGAACCAGGAGGTGATGGATAGGGGTACTGCCGACTAACCATACATAGGTAGAGGGTACTACCGACTAACTATCTCATGCCATCTGGAGGGGACTGCCGACATGAATATTCTGGAGGGTACTATCGACCAGAATATTACCTGGAAGGGAATGCTGACCACGTAATGCATGCATGCGCTAACACAATTGCCTTCTCGAATAACTGAACTCAATCTCGAAAAATCAATCATACATAATTAGGAAATATTCCGGAATATTGTGTAGGTGTACCCTACAATCCCCGGCAACGGCGCCAAAAATTGGTGCGGCTAAAATAGCCTCACAATTTAACCCTGCAAAATGTAGTTGTCAGTATAGGATAAGCAGGGATCGTTCAGTCCGGGGATTGTAGGGTACACCTACACAAAAAGGTCAATTAACAAATAAAAGAATAAAATGGGGGTTTTGAGATTTGGTTCCTAATCTACTTAAAAGGGCTAAATACTGGTAGTACCCTGTGGTTTAGGTCCAAAATCAATTCAGTCTCTGGACTTCTAATTTCATCAAAAACACCCCTGCACTTTCAATTTTGATCTAATAGGTCCAATTTGTTAATATTCAGTCATAGGTTCAAGTTATAGTTGGATTATTTGTTGAAAAACTATTTATTTGACAGATTTCTAATAGTGGATCTCACTCCTAAATTGACTATGTAGGCCACCTCAACACCACATCATAAAACATAGGCCATATATGAGCCACATCAACAAGTTAAATGACTCAATTGTCGGAAGACTAATAAATTGGACCTATTAGATCAAAATTGAAAGTGCAGGGGTGTTCTTGATGAAATTAGAAGTTCAGGGACTGAATTGATTTTGGACCCAAACTACAGGGTAGTAATCAGTATTTAGCCCTCTACTTAAAATAAAAAAAACGAAACAAGTAAACCTATATACAATGATTGACTTCCCTAACCTAGACCAATACCACTCAGAAATTCATTTCCACATGCTACAAAACTGTGCCCATCTTGAATGCATAGATAAGAGTCCAAATGAAAAGCCTCAGCGGATCAATCCATTTATCTGATTCGTTCTGATGTAGGCTTGGATCGGAAAAGTCCTTACCAAGCTTAATACTACTAATTTTCGAAAACACTCAGCGTAATTCTCTTAACTAGTAGTATTATCTAACCCTCGAATCAACTCACACGTGCAAATTAACCATTACACATAGAATTTAACACGTAATTTCCAGAATAATTTAATCATTAAAGCATGATTTTTACCACTTTTTAGAACTAATTGCTACTTGTTTAACTCAACGCCTTAACAAATAACAATTACCCTTGGCAAATTAAGCAAACACACAAGAATACTCAGCGTGATTCTAGCATGCAAACTTATTAACCTAACTCTGAAAATTACCTAAACACGTAAAAGGGCACAAGATTGTAACATGCATCATCAAAGAATTCTAGAAATTAACTCAATAATAAACTGAAAATCTCAAAAATATTAATAAAAATATTCTGAAAATCTCATGTCTCCAATTACACAACTCGCAAATCCAAACACACAAAACCGAAACAACAATTGTAAGTAGAGTCATAGTTACACTTTGAAGCTTTCCTCAGCGGCTTAGCAACAAGGTGATGAACTCGTCTCTGCTATGGTGGTGGAGCGTCCTTGACTCAATGCCTAAGAACTTCGTAGATTGATGGATGGATGGTGGTCACGGTCTTGTAGGTGTTGGAGGTTTGAGAAGTGAATTGGGCAAAGTCTTGGAATAGCTTTTGGCCAGGAAGTGATGAAAATTCTGTTCTGGACGTTGCCTATTTATAGGGGAGCACTGGTTGGCTTTTGTCGATCATACCCTTCATCATTTGGACGGATGGGATTGCATCATAATTCCTTTAATTTCCCAACTAAAACATCTCCTTTATGACCTTAATTCCTCTCATAATGGGGTCTTTTAATAAGCTGAAACGTCTTTTTCCTTTATTTCCCTTCTTCATTGCTTGGTCAAACGTCTTTAAATGCTTTATTTTCTGATTCCATCGTTGCTGTTTCCAAGAGTTCCACCAGCCAAGGTTTCCTACAACAAGCAGGAGAATATCAGAAATTTCTAGAGAAAATAAAGGGAATTAAAATGTAAAGACCTCAAAAACGTCGATAGTGAGGAATTCTGATCCAGCTAGGATTTTTCATGAATTTTGTGTTTTCCCTCTATTTCACACCAAACACTCTACAAGACTTTGAAAACGACTCAATGACTCAAAACACGAAACTAAGGGAGAAACAAGGCTAAAATGGGGCATATACTCAATAATATCGTCGCACTTTATGCTCCTATCAAATACCCCACACTTAGCTTTTGCTAGTCCCTTAGCAAAACAAAAATACAAAACTAAACAAAGATTCTACAAAAAGCAAGTAAATGACTCTACTACCCCTAACTGTTGGCTCAGAGACTCCAAACTCATGGCTTTCACGTTAAACACTTCATCAAAATCGCATAGATAATTCCATGGTTAATAAACATGTAACACTCATATGACTAAGTAAGATATGGAGAACTTAAGTTATACAGTGAATGATAGCATGTTTCGAACAAGTCCAATCCAAACTCACAAGGCATACTCTCGATTTTTCTCTCAGAAATGGCTATGCTTAAAAGCTTCACACTCAAGTATATGCAAGAGAACAAATTGTAAGGCAACAAACAACTTGCATATTTCATCAATAAAAGCATTTTGTGAAGAATTTTTTTAAAGACCTCATGAAATGACTAAGTGCACAAATGGACCTAAACCATAAGCTCGACTGCATAACTGACTCCACTAACCAAAGACTGCCCATCTCAAGGATCAAGTAAGGACTTGAAACAGGTTGTAATGGGGCTAAGCTAGGGTTTTCAAAATGAAGATTAAGGATACAAAAATCCTAAGGACCTAGCAGAGCATATATGAACCACCTTATGTCACCATTTTTGTGGGCCAATTATCATTGTTTTGGGCCCAACCTTCACTCTAACGAACATGGAAACGGACAAAGGCCTAATTTTCAACTTTGAGCCTTCTACAAATTTGAAAGTCCAAAACCACACTTACACAATTTCCCAAGAGTTTTCTTTTCAATTTTTCTTCTCTTCTGCCGTTTTTCTTTCTTTCTTTTTCAATTTGATAGGAGCATAAAGTGCGACGATATTATTGAGTATATGCCCCATTTTAGCCTGATTTCTCCCTTAGTTTCATGTTTTGAGTCATTGAGTCGTTTTCAGAGTTTTGTAGAGTGTTTGGTGTGAAATAGGCGGAAAACACAAAATTCATGAAAAATCCTAGCTGGATCAGAATTCTTCACCATCGACGTTTTTGCGGTCTTTACATTTTAATTCCCTTTATTTTCTCTAGAAATTTCTGATATTCTCCTGCTTGTTGTAGGAAACCTTGGCTGGTGGAACTCTTGGAAACAGCAACGATGGAATCAGAAAATAAAGCATTTAAAGACGTTTGACCAAGCAATGAAGAAGGGAAATAAAGGAGAAAGACGTTTCAGCTTGTTAAAAGACCCCATTATGAGAGGAATTAAGGTCATAAAGGAGATGTTTCAGTTGGGAAATTAAAGGAATTATGATGCAATCCCATCCGTCCAAATGATGAAAGGTATGATCGACAAAAGCCAACCAATGCTCCCCTATAAATAGGCAACGTCCAGAACAAAATTTCCATCACTTCCTGGCCAAAAGCTATTCCAAGACTTTGCCCAATTCACTTCTCAAACCTCCAACACCTACAAGACCGTGACCACCATCCATCCATCAATCTACGAAGTTCTTAGGCGCTGAGTCAAGGACGCTCCACCACCATAGCAGAGACGAGTTCATCATCTTGTTGCTAAGCCGCTGAGGAAATTAAGCTTCAAAGTGTAACTATGACTCTACTTACAATTGTTGTTTCGGTTTTGTGTGTTTGGATTTGCGAGTTGTGTAATTGGAGACATGAGATTTTCAGAATATTTTTATTAATATTTTTGAGATTTTCAGTTTATTATTGAGTTAATTTCGAGAATTCTTTAATGATGCATGTTACAATCTTGTGCCCTTTTACGTGTTTAGGTAATTTTCAGAGTTAGGTTAATAAGTTTGCATGCTAGAATCACGCTGAGTATTCTTGTGTGTTTGATTAATTTGCCAAGGGTAATTGTTATTTGTTAAGGCACTGAGTTAAACAAGTAGCAATTAGTTCTAAAAAGTGGTAAAATCATGCTTTAATGATTAAACGATTCTGGAAATTACATGTTAAATTCTATGTGTAATGGTTAATTTGCACGTGTGAGTTGATTCGAGGGTTAGATAATACTACTAGTTAAGAGAATTACGCTGAGTGTTTTCGAAAATTAGTAGTGTTAGGCTTGGTAAGGACTTTTCCGATCCAAGCCTACATTAGAACGAATCAGATAAATGGATTGATCCGCTGAGGCTTTTCATTTGGGCTCTTATCTATGCATTCAAGATGGGCACAATTTTGTAGCAAGTTGAAATGAATTTCTGAGTGGTATTGGTCTAGGTTAGGGAAGTCGATCATTGTATATAGGTTTATTTGTTTCGTTTTTTTATTTTAAGTAGATTAGGAACCAAATCTCAAAACCCCCATTTTATTCTTTTATTTGGTAATTGACCTTTTTGTGTAGGTGTACCCTACAATCCCCGGACTGAACGATCCCTGCTTATCCTATACTGACAACTACATTTTGCAGGGTTAAATTGTGAGGCTATTTCAGCCGCATCAATACCTCTCGAAAAATCAATCATACACATAATTAGGCAAGGTATCACTCACAGTACTATTTAGGCGACCACGCATGCGGGTTTCTTTGTCGAGCAGTAGCTTGGTCTGTCGCCCTGTACACATAATTATATTTTGTAAATAACTATTCGCAAATAAATATGATTCTAAAATGAACCCTTGTAAACCAATATCTCCTTTTCTTCTTGGATTCAACCCAAACTTTCCTATCAACAATTATGATTCTAAAATGAACCCTTGTAAACCAATATCTCCTTTTCTTCTCGGATTCAACCCAAACTTTCCTATCAACAATTATTCATCTTAACTTCCTTCCACTAGCTTCCCTCTAACTCCAATACTTCAAAGTCACAATTTTCCCAATTTATTCTCAACACCAAACCCCAATTTCTCATCCAAAATTCTACAACTTTACTTGGGGGCTAATACTAATACATCCTAGGAAGTATGATAAAGCTTAAAAATGATAAAAATGGTTATGAAAGGCTGTCGGAGGCGGCAGAGCAGCTGTGGCACAAGGTGGCCGGAATTCCAACTTCCAAAATCTTCAAATTTATGTGCAATATCATAATCAAAAGAAATCCCATGAGGTAAGGGACAACTTTATACCTTGGGATTTCTCCAAATTCTCGATGATTTGGCCGGATATTTGAAAATGGCCTGAAAAACCCAATCTGCTATAGTAACCGATGTTACTTCGATTCTCTCTTCTCCAGCCAAGATATCGTGATCCACCACCACAGGTGTGAGCAGAAGGAGGAGGCGGTTCTAACACGACCAGTGGCACGCCGTCAATTGGCTGGACGGCGGCGAATCGACAGAAAAACCAGAAAACACGAAGAAACGGTGCTGCAGTGAAATTTTTCTCCTTGCTGCTCTTTCCACAGTCCAAAGCAAGCTACAAACCACCACAGAATTGAAGAGGAGGAAGAGAACCAAAAGTAAAAGTAAATGTCTTTTACCGTCTGAAAGACTAGTAAACCGGTAAATTGCAATCCGAGATGTAACATCATAGGTGGAACTACTCCTCTGGTTGAGTTTGAGGTTAGTAACAAAAGGTAGACCAATGGTTACTATCTTGCTGATGGAATATATCCAAGGTTGTCCACTTTTGTCAAAACAATATCAAACCCCAGAACAGAAGAGGAGAAACACTTTTGTAAACAATAAGAGGCTTATCGCAAAGATGTGGAGAGGTGTTTCGATATCCTCCAATCTCGATGGGTCATACTACGTCAAGGTTGCTAAGTTGTTTAAACTGGAGGATCTTCGAGCCATCATGATAAGTTATATCATTCTTCATAACATGATTGTGGATGATGAGTTTGTTGAGGAAGAATTTGTGGAGTCTCAAGAAGATGATCTAATGAATCCAATAATGGCAACCATCTATGACCGACCTGTACGTGCATCCCAATACGGGACAACATATTCCTTTCGAACCGGTAAGGAGAAATGGACAGAATCTTCCTGCATTCATGGATCTTGAATTTCAGGTAGAGTCAGCCTACCTTCAAAAGTGCCTAAAGTTGATTTGGTGATGCACAATTGGAACATGGATGGTAACTGAGTATGAACCACCATAATTTGGGATTTAGATTTGAATAAATGGTGGTTTGTAATTTTAATCAATGTTTTCTATGTTTGTGTGCTTTCTTGATATGTTTGGTTTTATTTGTAACTTTAATCGATGTTTATTGGCATGTTTTATTTCTATGTTTGAGAATAAAATTTGTTTAACATTAATAAAATTATTGGCATTGGAGTTACATACTTGTTATTGTTATTATTATTGTTATGTTCATTCATCAATTTATTCAAAGCATAAAAATTTTATTTCATAAAATTAAAATTACATTAGTGAAATTAAGATTACAAAAAAAAAAAAATTGATAATCCTGAACAACATTTTATTATCGAATAATAAAATGTTGCTTACATAATAAAATTAGTCGAATTGAGGTATGTAGCAACCGCTGCTACCACCATCGGACATTGTTTTTGCTATGATATCACCCTTCTTCTTTTTCCACCAAGCCTTTGATGGTGGATCAATAAAATACGGGTGATACTTAACTTTCTCCCAACATTCAAATTTATCAAACTTCTTGGGATGTTTTTTCATGAAAATCCCTTGAGTTTGATTTTCCTAAACAAGGAGAATGAATCAATAAAATTCAACCGATATAAATCAAACATTTGTAAGGGACAAATTTAACTTAAAAACATAAATAATAATAACAATATGTCAATTAATAGTATCGGGAGAAAAGTCAATAACTCATCCATTCTATTGGATCTGCTCATTATACGATTACGAGAGGTCATTTGTGCATTGTGTCAATCTTGGAGAATTCTTTTCAACGTTCGAAATTGAGATTGGAGAGCTTGAGGACTTCGGCTTGTTGGTGGACCTTGTCAATTTTGCACATAATCAGCATGAGCTTTTTCCCATAACTTTGAGGAAGTTATATGTTTGCTGGTGATTGGGCACACTGTCTTACGCGCCCATGAATCGCACAATTAAATTTGCTCGTCGACTTGCCAATTAGTACCTAAATCTCCCATTGTTGGATGATAATTGAAAGAAATGACGAGAAGATTGATGGAGAGGTAAATTTTTGAAAATTTTGGTGTGAGAGAATTAAGGTGAGGGAGTAGGTATTTATAGAATTTTTAAAAATAAATTTATGATTTTTGTTTTTACCTTCCAGATTATTTTTTAGGGTGAAAAAGTAAGTTACCGTTGTCAATTAATTGCAGCCATTGGATCAAACGATCCAACACCTACAATTAATTGACCGTTGCACAAAAGTATCAGTTAATAAAAAAAAATGGAGCCGTTGCCAGCAGGCCCATGTGAGTGTGAAGCCCACCACCAACGGTTGGGGAATTCACTTGTGGAGAATTAACCTTCCAATTGCCTGGGCAGGTGGGGCCCTCCAATTGTCTGAGCAATTCAGTCATGCTGCATCACCTCATTTCACCTCTCTCTCTTCAATTGGTCACCCAATTCGTATAGCGCTGCATGTGCTTTAAAACCCTCACGCCACTGTTAGCTCCCATTCTTCATTCCCCTCTTTACTGCAACACGTGCATCCCCGAGAGATTCTGCACTCGCGCTCCTGTGCTACCACTCATCCACAAGTGCATTCTCGCGTCTCACTATCTTCGAATCCCTACGCGCACAAATCAAGCATCAATAACTGAGAAAGTTTTTATAAAGGTTGCTGCTTATTTAGTTTTCTGCTTTCCGTACTCAAGGATTCTAATATCCCTTGCCTACACCCACTTTTCAAGCAGAACTGTGGGGGTCCGCGTGCTCTGAATTTTGGATTGTTTGAAGCCTTGAACGTTTTATTGTTCCCCACCATTTAGAAACGTCCAAGTTTCTGTCTAATCCAAAATCCTTGACATTTACGTTTTTTTTAAGCGATTTTCGCTAGAAAACCTATTTGGTTAGTAATTATTGTAGAAGCCTTTTTAGCTCCGAAATACTAATTTTGTTCTTGTTTACCCTTTTCAGGATGTCAAACTTGAACAAGCTCGACTTTGCCCCATTGGACACTACTAGTCGTGGATATCACAAGTGAGTTCGTGATGTCGCAAAAAGCAACTCACGGCCAAAGGGATCATAGCAATGATCCAACCACGTAACAATGTTTGGGTTGTGCATAACCTCCTTGCAAACAATGCCAAGGCCTTTATCTTGATGACACGCCATATGGACTATTCAGTTTAACTCGAGTACATGGTTGAAAATAACCCTAGAAATTTGTAGGTTACATTTGAAGAGCGTTTTGGGAATGTCCAAGACTCCTTCCTGAATTGTGCGAGATATGGAATAATCTTCTGACCTACACAAAGTTAGTGCTCAATTTAAAACTCTATCAATGTAGTAAGAATAAGTAGGGATCGTTCTCAACCGGAGATTAGAGACCTTTAATTCCTGAAAAATAAAACGTTAGCAAAACAAATTAAAGAATAAATTTATACATTATTTACGAAAATACAAGTAAGGGGATTTATGATTTTTATTTAATTTAACAACTAAGTAAATCTATACACATGTGAAACATCAAAACACAGAGTCAAGTAGAGATAAATGGATGGAACGAATTTAGATAGGATTAACCACTACTAACACGTTGGCAAGGTTTCAAACATCAAATCACGAATTAAAATATGTCAAAGCATAGAATCAATCAAGAACAAAGATGAACGAATACAAAGTTCCTTGTACTTCCCTTAATTAGATTAACTAGATGAATGCACCATAGTTAACCCTATTAAACATGCAATTACTAGTGCTAGCTAATCACTAACAAAAACACTTTCAACGCATTAAGAATCATGGAAGTTTGATCAATTCAAGTCAAGAACACAAGTTAGAACGCTAATCACGCATGCAAGACTCATTGTTAATTTACCTAAGTAATTATAGGTTTTCCACTTAATTTATTAAAGCCTAGAACGCTAGCACCTTAGTATGGATTCAATTACATGTTCATCAACCTAAGTATGCATCCAAAGATCAATTGACACATAAAAGATGGGATTGAAGCTCGAAATTAACAATTATGCAAGAACATATAGAAATCGCAACTTTTCAATTTGAAAACCTAAAACCTAAAACATGCTTCATAGTATTAGAAAATCACATATTTAAAATCAACACTTCATCATCACAAGAAATCGCAAATCAAGAAACAAGAATAGAAAACCAAATCGCAATTTTATATAAAACCCGAAATAGTTTACATAGCAAAACCGAAAACAAAAATAGAGTTTCATGGTTACACTTTTTGATCTTAAAGGACGCAAGAAGCTTCAAAAGGTGGTGGAATGAATAAGGATCACGGCAAGGATTCTTGAATGGAGAGGAGGATGCTTCACAGCCTTGAACTTGGAATTCCTTGAAGTTGCCGAAACTTGGAAGAGAAGGGGAAGTGTTTGTGGCTTTTGATTCTGAATTTTGTGGTGTGTAGAAGAGCTTCACAAACCTCCTTTATATAGTGAACGGCAAGGGCTAGGGTTCCCTTGAATTTCTCTTTAATTGCATCACTTCGGCCAATAAGAAAATTCTTTTGAAATTGGAGAGCAAGTATTCTTTTGCCGCAATCTTCCATATATGTAGACTTCAATTCGGCCTCCTTGTATGTAGAATGAAATTAGGACTCCAAATTAATATTTATTCCTATATTTTCTTCTCCAAAATTCCATAGAAATCCAAAAAAGATATTTGCCGAAATTCCTTGATATTCTCCTTTATTTTTCACGGCAAAAAGCAATTAGAATGGGCCATGGACTCCTCAAAAACGTCAAGAAGGATCTAGAGCATCATGTGCAAGTCACATGCTTCAATCTTCGGGCCAGACTCTCCCAAAATGGGCCAATTCGAAATCCATCTACATTGTTGCCAAATTCTTCATTATTCTAGAATAATCTTGAACTATCTTGAGTCATCTTCAAGACACAGCATCTCCTAGTCTCACCAGGTCTCCTAGCAGCATCAGGACTCCTAGTGTCATCAGGTTTCCTAGTCCAACTGGGACTCTGTCATTTCTTCATTTTCGAACATAATTTTTCCGAGCTCATTCCTATTCGCATTAGGATTCCTACTTCAATTGGGATTCCTTTTCCTGGTAGAACTGGGAAAATTTCATTTCTCCATTTCTTCTTATTTCTGCGCAAATAACTCATTGCCTTCCATTTCCAGACTCAAAAACTACCTAAAAACACAAAACAAGTTAGAAATCATAATGTTAAGGAAATAACTCAGCAAAATGTAGAGAGAAATACACTAAAATTGTAGTAGAAATTAGTCTCAACATCTTCGCCTTGCAGAGTAAAAGTCTGTACTATATTACAATTCGGAAGCCCTCAGCATCTTATCAATGATGCAATTTTGTAATTAGAATATTATAGATGAGGACCTGATTGAGAAAACTCTCTCTACCTTCCCCGTCTCTGCTATGATGCTAGCTAAGCAATATCGAATCGATATACAAGCAGGAAAAATAGCAAGATTTGATCAACTGATTTCAAGCGATGTCTGTTGTTGAAAAGCATGACACCATTCTTGTGAAGAATTATAATTCTCGACTTGTTGGAAGAAAAGCCATTCCGGAATTGAATTATAATAATGCCCGAAAGGAGGCCATCGCAAGCAAAACCTAAGGAAAAACAATTCGAAGGATTGCTCAATACAGGAAGGAAACTGCCGGAACAACCACTGTGACAACCGTCTTAGTCATGGAAGCTGCAGTGGATGGAGATAGTCCACCGCCATCAACTGCTAGCTGCGTTGCTAACCAAAAGGGTCAAGGTATCTGACGAATCCTGCGCCTCAATCAAAGAATGACAACAAAAAATCGATAAATAATGATACGTGTTTCCGTTGTGGAGAATTCGATTATAGACAAACATATGTAGAGAAACAAAAGAGGTGGCTGAAGCATACAAGATTGTGAAGAGCGCAAGAGTTATCATGTTGAAAGTGATCAAGATGTCGAGCTCGAGGTTGTAGACTTTACTTAATTACTTTTGCCAAAGTCAAAGACATAAATGTCGTTGAATATGATGACTAGAAGCCTCTTTTATTTCAAGGAATTATGTTATGACGCTTGCCATATTTTATTGATAACATAGATTAAAACTTTTTTACGACTAGGCTCATCCAATTAAATGCAATGTCTAGACAATGTTCGGATGATGCAGTGCACTTATGACAGAACTCGCCTCGAATTTCACCATGAAATCCGAAGTGGGCTTGCAGAGCCCACCTTAGGAGAAATCCTACTAAAAAATTGGCAGAATCTACCCTCAAAGTGGACCAAAGAAAAAGTCAAACTTAGAGCCCCTAAAAGTTTGAAATGAGAGTAAAAAGTGAAGATTTTAGTCGTTTGCCATCCAAATGATTAGTAAATAGGTAAATCTAGATACGGGACGTAACAACCTCCTCACCTTATAAAAATTTCATCCTTGAAATTTCAAACTATCAAAGCAGAAGTGGGACTTACAAATCCAAAGTACATCTATTGAGGAAGAGAAAAGTGTACCGATCTCACAAAAAAGATAACAACAACGCATTGACTAGAAGTGTAAGTCTACTAAAGCAAAGGAAGTGTTTCTCCTTAATTACGCAAGATAAGAGTTGGTCAACTAGAAATGGATGACTAACATCGAAAATTGATTCTCATGCCGAAATGCTGAAACTTGGCCTGAAGTTTGGTTGAGTCCATACCGTTCTTGCTGAACTCTATTGCCCTAATTGATAAATCCACCTCATACAATAGTACAATTCCCACTGCTGAACGCACCACCATTCGTATTACTCAATTCCTGACTAGAATTTTAATCAAACTTCAAAATAACATTCTCAGTTATCTAGGCAAACTCTCTCTTATAACTCCACTAACCCCACGTATGACATCTCCAACTAACTGTGTGACATTGCCCCATGAAATTGTTGTATGGAAGATTTTGGCATAGGTATTAAACCACGATTTGATGGTAGGAGGTGGCGGCGCGTGAGGCACTGAATTCACCAAACTTCAGAAATTCTGATTGAAATCTAATGGGTGAAATTAGAACACCAGAAGAGGCAGCACGCGCTGTCACCTCCGACTATCAAATCGTGGTTCAAGATCTATGCTAAAATCTTCCTTACAATATTTCCAACAACTTTTACAACTACAACACGTCCAATTTCAATCGAGGGAGTCGGAATTTAACTCGAAAGTTTCGATGGCCGGAAATCTTTAAATCCAAAATTCATCTTCCTCGGGTTGAATTGAGATGTGAAACTTGGTGAGTTTGTAGAGCATAGCAAGACGAGCAAAGCCCAGTCGATCTCAACGTTCAATTTGGCCGGAATTTGAAAAATATTTTGGAAAAGGGTCGAAGCTTCTATATGTCGATTCGTCATGTACGGTGAATGAAAGGGTGCAAAGCATATATGGTTGGAAAGAGGGTTAGAAGACGAAAAGAATGGTATCAATTTCATGGCCATAGGTGACCGGAAGAAACTGCAGCGAGGCTGCAAAGTTCTGCATCGAGAGGAATAATTTCTGGGTTTGGGAATGACTTTCCATTTCTAGAATGTTCCAAACATAGCTGTTTCCGAAAATAGAAACTGCTATTTATAGTATCGGACATTTTAAAGAAAATTACTAAACTGCCACTAATTTGAAACCCTTATAATTTCTTTGTTACAACTTCGATTTTAGTGTGCTTCATGTCTACGAACTCGGTTTAATATCCTCTACATACTTTCTTGAAGGGAATTTTCTCAATATGTAAACGAAATAAAAGTCAACTTTTAGCGCCCCTAGAAGTTCAAAACGAAAGTAAAAAGTGAAAAATTTCGTCGTTTACCGTCCAAATGACCAGTAAACAAGTAAATCTAGATATGGTGCGTAACAACTTAAGTGATCCTCGCTCCACCAAAATCTTATTCCTCCATACCTGGTCGCAGCTAATTGGAGTTACTGAAAGAATTGAGTGACGACCATTGTTTGAATTAGTTTGGATGAGATCTTTTGGAGATTTTTGATGTAAACATTGGCTTATTAGTGAATAAATTTTGACTTTTATTCCCTCGACTCTGTTTTTAATTTGATTTTTTATCTTTAGGAATGGACTTTGGAGAATTACAATATCTTGCGGATAGTGCAACTACGCATACTATTCTCCGAAATAAGCAACTATTTTTGGAGATATTGCCTACACATTCCTCTGTAGCAAGTATGGCAGGCCCATCAACCTTTATTCAAGGCTATGGAATGGCCCAATTTGCTTTGCCCAACGGCACCATACTTACCATCACAGAGGCTCTCTATGCTCCTCTTGCCTGGAAGACCCTTCTGAGCTTTAGAGAACGGATATCATGTGGAAAAGCATTGTGAAAATGAGAATGAATTCCTTTGCATCACCTCTAATGATTGCATTCGTATACTTATCTTAGAGAAGCTCATGTGTCTCTCTAGCATACTATATGTCACGACTATTTAAGCTATTGAATCTAATAATATTGTAAGAGAAGATCTTTTCAATTTTGACACATATTGGCTTTAGCACGACAAATTAGGTCATCTTGGTCGTGATATAAAAATCCGTGTACTTAAAACTTCACACATACATCCTTTCTTTTGAGCTACATGAAGCAAGAATCGTAAGCCGATTCCTCTCAAACCACAAAACATGGTTTCGTACTTCATTTAACCATCGGTGCACACCGCCGACCACTTGCCAGCACGACGGTGACTCTTTCTCAGTCTCTTCTTGCTTCTCACATAGCTTGTGGTGTCTCAATCATAATTATACCTCTTTGGCCCAATCGACATCCTCATCTGTTATCGCCAAGGCTCATAGCTTATTCTGCAAAGCTTGTTTCTTAGGAAAATTAAGACTAAGACCGTCTTATGCAAAAGATTCCAAAGACTCCATCCCATTCTTACAAAGAATCCAAGGGAATATTTGTGGACTTATCCAACCAACTTACGGACCATTTATATACTTTATGGTGTTGGTTAACGCGTCGACATGCTGGTCACATGTCGCGATCTTGTCCACTCGCAATGCTACTTATGCTAAACTCCTAACCCAAATCATAAATCATTTGATTACAGGCTCACCATGGGGATGATCTAATTTAGTCGATTCGACTCGATAATACAGACGAATTTACATTGAAAACTTTCGATGACTATTGCATGTCAATTGGAATTGACGTTGAACATCCAGTTCCTCATGTTCACACCCAAAATTGTCTCACGGAAGTTACCATTAACAAATTGTAAATGATTGCTTGAACATTGGTTATGCGCACCAACCTTCCAATTTCTGCATGGGGCTATGTAATTGTGCACGCAGCTATACTCATTTGTTTGAGGTCTACTGCCACCCAATCATTTTCTGCGTCATAGTTGGCGACTAGGTATGAGTCTGGCATCTCACACTTACGTATTTTTGGGTGTGCAGTTTATGTGCTGATTGCACAACCACAACGTACCAAGATATGTCCTCAAAGAAAATAGGTATATTGGGTTTAGGGGAGATAAGAACCCTTCATAGGCAATCTCTTTACCGCAAGATTTGCAGATTATCTGTGAGCCCCCGAAAATTTTGTTTAATTTTTAGAATGTAATTTTTCGCTAACAAGATTTTCGCAAGGTGATTTAGGTCAAGAAATCGATTTTGGAAATTGTTTTGGTGTCGAGACCACCTATTGGGCTGACAATTTAAGTTTGGGCCAATGTTCTTTCATTTGGGCGTAAGACGAAGTCAAGAATTGATCCAGGAAATTTCCGACAAAAAAATGAATAAAAGAAAAGTTACGAGCTCTGTAGACCCCCGTACTTTTTCTTGTTATTTTAATTTGTCGCATAACGTATGAAATTACGTATTCGTAAGGTACGAATGTATTCGAGATTAGATTAAGATTTTGAGGCCATTAAAAGGATTAAGAAATTAGAGAAATCCAATTTGGGTCTAGGAAACTATTTTTAAAGTATCGAGGCTTAGGACAAGCCCGGAAAAATTTCCCGAATGGATTCGGCGAAGTGTAGGAGAAATAAGGATGTTTGAAGATGTATTTTCGAATTTGGCTTGAGGAAATTAAAAGGAAAATGAAAATGGAGCAGCCCAAGCCCATTGGCCCAACAGGAGGGGCAACTTAGACATTTCACAATTAAATTTGGGGAGAGGTATAAAAGGAAAACCTTCTCTCAAAACCCTAGCCTCTTCCTCATTTTCTCCCTTTCCTCTCTCTCTCTACCCGAGAGCTTCTCTCTCTACCTCTCGCCGGAAATCGCCCCACCACTGGACGCCGCCGCACCGCCGCCGCCATCGCCGGAACCCCATCCTTTACCAAAATTTCCATATTTTCTTCTCTTCCTTCCCTCTTTCCATTTCTCCAACCAAAATCAAGAAATTTGGCCATCCAACCCTCCAAAAACCTTAGAACCCGAAGCTAAATTGGGGCTTTTTGTGATTTCTTCTTTCCAAGTTCAAATCAAGGTATTATCCATCCTAATCAAGCCTCTATTCCTTCGATCTATACATCTTTCTTATCAAATTCGAGTTTTTGATTTCCATTTTTGATTTTTGGTGCATGAACCCGATTTTCTCTAAATCAAGAGGCTAGGCTATGGGTTTGGCAAGGATTTGTGGTAAGGATCTATCCATGCAACCTTGTTTCGAGATTTTTGGCTGTGGTATTGATGTTGGACGAATTTGTAGGTGAAGAAGGCCAATGAGGAGGATTAGGCCATGAGTTTTGAAGAAGAAAGGGTAAGGAATGGGTTTTGGACAAACCCTAGAATTTTTGGAATTTATTTGGTTGATTTTGATTTTATTGAGATATTGTTGTTGTTGGAAAAATTGTGAAAATTACATTTGAAGAGAGTTTAATTAGTAGGATTTTATTGGTCTAATTTTCAAAGGATTGGAAATTGGTGTTGAAGATTTTGGTGATTATTGTTGTGTAGTTTTGGCCAAAAGAAAAAGAAAAGGAAGAAGAAAAGAAATGTGTTTGTTTTTGGAAGAAAAAGAAAATGAAGAAAATGGTAAAAGTTTGATTAAATGAGTTTTACCTTGGTAAATTGGTAAAAAAGTGAAGAAGGTGAAAGTAAAGGTAAATTCGGTAAAAAGGAGGTAAAAGGTAAAAGTGTAAGTGTGGAGGTGAAATTCATGGTAAAAGTGAAAAGGTAAAAAAGGAGAAGTAAATTGGTAAAAGTAAAAGTAAAACTTTATTTATAATTACTTACTTATTTATTTTTGATAAATAAGAAATAATGGTAAATAAGGGAATACTTGGTCAAAAGTCAGAAGTCAAAGTCAACGGTCAAAAGTCAACTCCGAGAGTTGACCAGGGTTGACCGACCTCGTAAAATGTGAGGATCGACTCAACTTTGGTCGCTCGGATTGGCGATAGTTTAGCGGAGCGATAAGGACGTTTTTCCTTTTTAAGAAAGAAGTTAGTTTCCCAAATTGGTAAAGGTTAAAAGAAGTAATTAATGGTCTCATTGAAATAAAAAGGAATACTTAGAGTTGATCATGATGTTTACCTGGATAATTACTTACAAACTAAGTAATGGTTTAGGAAACACGATCGTTAAGGAAGCTTAAGCGGAAAGCACCAGAGTGTGGAATACGCCGGCATTTCCAGGTAGGGTGAGCTGTCCCTTGTTAGAGGCTTTTCTATATGTGGAATGCTCTAGTATCATAATATGTTGCCTGCAAGTACGTTTTTGGTTGTTCATTAGTCGATGCCTCGTGCTATCCGTGTTTCCATAATTGATAATTGCTTATTGCGAAAACCGAGGCTAGACTTGTATGTTGAGATACTGTACCCATTGTATGTTTGTACTTGTGACCTGAAAGTGAATGGGACCTAGACGCGTAGATTCCTAGGGATCCCACGGTGTCGATAACCGTGAACCTCCGGAGGGGGCCGTGCTCCTATGTTTGTCGAGGAAGAGTGAGTACAGACAGTGAACCAGTCATAGGAGACTCAGGGCCAGGAAATGGACACTTTCGCTACTTGTAGTCATACAGACTATAGAGTAGTTGGCCGGTTCTCGAATTCAGGACGAACCAGGTCGGTCACCGATTTGATTTATATTGGCCGGCAGGTAAGTATCTCGGAGCTCCAAGTGTGTGAAGCATACTGCACATGTTTTATGAAAGAAAACAAATGTTTGTGGTTGCCACTTTTCTTAAAGCATTTTTCGATAAACGTGCACAATATTATGTAGTAAATATTTTCAAGTATATTATTTTTCAAACCTAGCATGGTTGGGTCGGCCCCTACTGGGCATGCGAGGACGAAAGCTCACCCCTACTATAGTGTGCAGGTTTCGAGCATGTGGTCGGGAAGCGTATAGGGGAGGCACATGGCACGGCTTGGCGCATTTCTCTTTAGTTTTATCAAAAGAAGGTTTTGGTCCTTAATTGGATTTTGTTGTAGCTTGTTTTTTTAGTTATTTATTTTCTTACTAATTTATTTGTTTATTTGTTTTCTATTCGCTCATCTACAAAAATTCAGGGAGACCCGTAACCCTGGGGCGCGTCTGCCATACTTGTAGTTACTTAGTGATCCGTTTTATTTTCCAAATTGGGCTCCGATTGCAAGCCCAAAACTCTTAGCCCATTTCGAATTCCGCTTTTGAAAATGTGTTGTTAGGTTGCTAGAATGATTTGTCCAAGAAAGTGTTTTGTAAACCAACAACCTAAACTCAAAAGGCCTTGCGGTTTCGGGTTGATGAGCTATCGAGATGCCATTCGTGACATGTCGATTCCTCATTGGCTCGGAGTCGCGGCGCTGTGGGACCCCCTTCTCAGGTCACCACATTATCACTTTGATTAAACATGCTTCTCATCATTAAAGATAGATAAGAACGTTCAACATGAATGACGTGAATTGTCGTGGTTTATCCCCACTTTGTCTCATCTTAGTCCCGAACTGCGTAGTCCAAAATTAAAGTGCAACAAATTATCAATCTTCATAACGTGGCAGATTCAATGTTCGATGCATTTTCTGGTATCGTGAAAGTGACGAGATCACACATACCTGCTGCAAATGTGCCTGCAATGATCGATAAACGTCCCTACCACAAGAAGTAGTATAGGCAAGGGAGAAGCTAGGCACAGCGCCGCCGTCGAAAATGGCGGCTGGGTGGCTAATGAGGCATGGTTCCCGCTAGGAAGCACATGAGACCTTTAGGTTCGATGATTCTCATATGAGGAAAAAGCCGAATTTGGCACAAACCAATCCAATAAACATTGATGTTCATGATCCATCCCATGAAAATACTCCGGATTACGGTTATGTTTAAGTGACATCGTTGGAGGATGCTTCAACGTTAGAACCTGTTATTGTCTAAGATTTAGCGTTGGCCAAATCTTGGTTAACGTTGGTCCGGTGGGCGGACAGCTACTTGCGATGTTCTCAGAGTTTCCGCTACCTGTCAAGTAAAATACAAAGGGCGTTAGAGGGAGACCGCGTTGGGCGGTCTTTTCTTCTCCGATGCCAAAGTTAGTCAATGTATTTATGTTGACAGAATAACAGTAGGTAAGTAGTAAATGAGTAATTAATGAGGAGAGAGGAGTGGATCTTTTATAGGTGGGGAAGAGACTGGTCTCTTCCTTGTTTTCGATGTGGGATTGATATGCTTCAATTCCCAGCTTCTGATGCTTCAGCGAGGCTATCTTGAAGCGGCGCGTGGCGGTGCGTCAGCGGTGATCTGGGGGTGAGCCGGGGCTCAGGTGATAGCATGCTTGGCTGTGTTTCCGTAGGTCACACCATTGGTGGTTGTTGGTACCGCTGGCGGTGGTATGAGCGTGGCTCATTATAGCTAATTATGCTTGGCAAATGCTTATGTAAGTACAGAACCAATTCTCAAAAATATAGAGACCTCTGTTAATTATACTAGTGTACGTGGGACGTGGAATCAAAACACAATCATCATTGATGATATATTCGCATACTCTTATTGCGCGTGAAATTATTAATTTCGATGATATCGAATCCCGCACTGTCGATGAATGCAAATGCAGAGCAGCATGACCTCGATGAAAAGATGTGATCTAGGATGAACTAGATTCGCTAAGGAAGAGGAAGGTTTTCAAACTAGTGCTACTAACACCTCCTAATATAAAACCCATTAGACATAAATGGGTCTTCGTTAGAAAGCGTAATGAAACGAGGTTGTGAGATATAAAGCTCGACTCGTGGTGCAAGGATTTTCTCAACGCCTTAGTATCGACTATGATGAGACATATTCTCTTATAATGGACGTTATAACGTTCCGATACCTTATCAGTTTGGTAGTTTCCAAAAACCTAAATATGCAGCTTATGGATGTGGTTACTGCATATCTCTATGGCGATCTAGATATAGGGATATACATGAAGGTTCCTTATGGACTTCAACTACCCGAATTGTGTAGTTCTCAGCCATGGAGCAAGTTTTCTATAAAATTGAAACACTCAGTTTACGGATTAAAGAAATCTGGACGGATGTGGTATAACCTATGTGTTTTCATTAAGAAGACAAGGTCCAGGATTTCTATTATTACAGTATATGTCGATAACATGAACCTGATTGGAACACTAGAAGAGTTAAAGGAAACTGCATAAATCATGAAATCCGAATTCGAGATGAAAGATTTTGGAAAAACACGATTTTTCCTTGGAAAAGAACTTGAGCACCGTGCCAATGGAATTTTGGTTCACTAATCGGCCTACACATAAAAGATGCTCAGGCATTTTAATGAAGATAAAGCCAAGCCTAGTAGTACTCCCATGATTGTCCAAAGTCTTGATCATGAATAGGTTCTATTTCATTCCAAAGAAGATGATGAAGATGTGATAGAGAATGAAGTGCCATATCTAAGTACAATAGGCCCATTATTGTACTTAGCACAATGTACAAGACTGGATATCTCATTCGTGGTGAACTTGTTAGCTAGATCTAGTTTTGCACTAACTCGTCGCCATTTGACTGGCGTAAAGAATATCATTCGATACCTAAGAGGTACAACTAATATGGATTTATTTTATCCCTACAGGGAGAAAATCAATTCTGATTATGTGATGGAATTGGACTCCACGCGAAGAATCACTGCGTTTGCCGAACAAAAATCCAACACCACCGTTGCCGACTCTACCAACACAGCAAGAACTCTACCGCTTCCTCCCCTTATCAAAATTCGAGTCATGTGATGGATTTTGCTGATGTTGGGATGACCCGCACAAAGATCGTTCCCAAATTGGTTGTGTTTTTACAATGGAAATACCACGATATCTTAGAGGTCTACTAAACAGACCCTCATCGCTACTTCTTCGAATCATCAAGAGATTTTTACTCTTCACGAGACAGTTCATGAATGTATATGGATTAGATCCATAATTGCGCATATTCAAAGTACATGTGGTTTGAAGTCAACCACAAATAAACCTACATACATATATGTGGACAGTGCCGCTTGCAATGAACAAATGAAGTAAGGTTTCATCAAAGGTGACAATAGCAAGTATATGTCGCCAAAATTCCTTTATAATCAGCAACAACAAGTCCTCCTTAAAATTGAAGTGAAGTAGGTTCGATTTAAGGATAATGTGACATATTTATTCACTAAATCATTGCCCAAATCCACGTTCGAGAAACTTGTGCATAGCATTGGTCTACGCAAAACTATCCAAGCTCCCAGAATTGTAAACATCAGGGGGAGGTTTTATACCTACATGGTGTTCTCGAAATGTGACGCATGTTGTACTATTTTTCCCCTTCGATTGAGGTTATTTTTGTCCCAAAATATTTTTGTTACTCGGCAATGTTTTTAATGAGGCAACATGAGAAACGTCATCAACATCACATGACATCACGTTTGGATGTCACAATAGGGAGTGTTGCAGGAAACCTAGGTTTGCTATGACTAGTCCAAATAGGAATGTAAAATCTTATGTAGTAGATTTAATCATAGATTTCCTATCTTTTTTTAGAATAGGATTCCTTGTAATATTATGTAATCTTTGTACTCTTTCCCCTCTATATGAAGGACCCTATTATCAATAAATAAGCACACAATTCTCTCCAAAATTCTCTTATTCTACAACAAAGAAAAACATTTTTGATTGAAAAAGAAAAAAGAGTTATTGAGAAGTACGACAAAGCAAAAAAAAAAAGGGAGCAATAATCTTAGAGAGGTATATATCAAATGGCAGGATGAGGCCTCAGTTTTGGGCCTCGTATTCTTCATATTCTTATGTCTAAAACTTTATAAGCCTCAGTTTTCAATAATTACTACACCTTGTCTAACAAATAATAAAATTAAAATTGCTAAAAAAAAATATGAGGCCTTCTTTCAAGTGAGGGCCAAGGAGATTGCCTTGGTCGCCTTCCCTTGGGGACAGCTCTACTAAGGGTTGGGGCTTTGGACCTGAGGAATTGAGAAATAGACCCGAATCAAACTGGAACCCACAGTTTGATTCGAGTTTTTCTCTTAATTTTTATCTTCAGTTCAGGCTCAGTTCTCATGGAGCATTTGTCAGTTTGGTTCCGATTTTTGTGTTTAACTTTTAGTTTTACACAAACTGATATAAGAGTCTGTTAATTCTATAAATTTATACTTTTATTATATTAGGTGGCAACTTTTAAGTGTGCAAGCCTATACTATTGCAATAGGCTTGCCCACACATTACCCCTAACAAAAGTACAAAACCATAATCTACCTTTACCCACTCACATATTTCTACATCTCACTTTCTCGGCCGCCCACATCATTCACATTTCTGAATTCTTTAAATGTTTATGTCATGTCTTCTCAACAACAAACCTAGCTATCTTCTTCATTTTCTTTCCTTTTCTCTTCTTCTTTTTCCTGTCCTTTTCTCTTCTTCTGCTCTGTAGCTAGTTAGCTACTGTTCTAGTCTTCTAGAGGTGTGAATTGATCTTCTCGACTTCTTCATAGCTACAGGTCTGAGGTTTCTCTAGATCTACTGCATAAATTTGTATTTTACATAAATATAGTTTAAAGGCGCAATATCAAAATAACCATGGACGATCACGATTTACAAAATCTAACAAGATTTTTTTTTTTTGTCAAGGAATAATCTAACAAGAGATCTTTTCGGCAAGGAATCTAACAACATTGTTAGATCGGCTCAAATTTGGAACACAAATGAAGAACTGAGGAACCAAACAGATTTTTGTCGGTTAGGGTTTTGCTTGGTTCAAGAAGCTGAAAATCATCAAATCAACCTGATCTTTGTTTTACCGATTTGGTGCCCATTTCGGCTATGACGGCTAGAAAGCTGACCTGATCCCAGCCCTAGCTTTACCAATATACTCAAAGGTCAAAGGTGCATATGGCGGGTGTTCTACCGGGTAATAATATAACGCTAATTGGCCTTGTCAGCCTCACTTAATAATAATGCTTGAATGTCTTATTGGAGTGAAATTTGGTCTTTCACCTTCTTGAAGAATGTAATTGGGTCTATTGATGAGGAGTGAAATCCACACTTCCCATTTTACAATTCACACTGCATTTTTTTTTTTTGAAGTCACACTGCATGTTTCTATTTTCAGTAACTTAAATTTTGTCTTTATATGAGAATTATGACCAAAGAAAGAAAGATGGAGTGTGGACTACACATTAGGGATTGTGGATTTCACTCCCCCTATTGATAATTATACCCAATATAAATTACTGAACTACACATACAAGATCAGTCGACCAAAACTGAATGTGAGAACAGGCCATGTGGTGCCAATTATGACCAGGAGAATTCTTCAAGGAAATATGGAGAGAATTACTTAACCTTTAAGAATTTGTAATTATAGTCATTGTGACTTAGACATTCCAACTCTTCTTTTAGACCATAAAGTCTGATCTTATTGCTGAAATAAAAGATCTAACTGAATTTATCTTCGGATGCTACTTGGTTAGAGACCGCAATGGTACCTTCACCTCCCAATTTCATTAAGAAGGTGGAGAGATGTGCAAAAAGATAGTCTATCTCCGGAAAAAAAAACAAAAACAAAATCTAAGACTTTCATGTTATATTTAATTAGATCTGTCAATGAATTGAATTTTGATCGATTCGTTGTTAATATAACTTATATTAATTGCATTCTACTGCTGAGACTATTTATTAGTGGTATATAAATTTTGTTAGCTAGCCACGTTATTATAGAGACTTGTAAGTTGTAACCATTGACTTTATTGATAGATGAAATTCTAGTGTACGTAATATACGTTAGACTGGTCCTTTCAAAAAAAATATATGTTAGACTGATATAGGATGAGATTTTAGCAAATTTCAACAAAAAACATCGAAAAGAAAGAAGCGTTGTCATATTAGTGTGATATATGGACTTAGTTAGTTACTCACTTTATTAAAGAGACTTGTAAGTTGTAATTATTGACTTTATTGATAGATGAAATTATGGTGTACCTAATATATGTTAGACTGATGTAGGACAAGATTTTAGCCAATTTCAACAAAAAAACATCGGAAAAAAAAAACCAGTTCGTTCTTAACCACTATAGTAGTCGCAGCCAAGCCAAACAATTACGGCAAAAATCAACCCCGCAGCAACTCCGGGGCTTAGCAACTAGTTCTTATGTCTAAAATTTTATAAGGCTCCATTTTCAATAATTACTACTCCTTGTTTAACAAATAATAGAACTATAAATTGTTAAAAAAAAATATGACGCCTTCTGTCAAGTGAGGGCCAAGGAGATTGACTTGGTCGCCTTCCCTTGGGGACAACTCTACTTAGGGTTGGGACTTTGGACCTGAGGAATTGAGAAATTGGCCCGAATCAAACCGGAACCGACAGTTCGATTTGAGTTTTTCTCTTAATTTTTGTCTTCAGTTCAGGCTCAGTTCTAATGGAGCATTTGTCAGTTCGGTTCCGATTCTAGTGTTTAACTTTTAGTTTTACACAAACCGATATAAGGGTCTGTATATTCTATAAATTTAGACTTTTATTATATTAGGTGGCAACTTTTAAGTGTGCAAGCCTATACTATTTCAGTAGACTTGCCCACACATTACCACTAACAAAAGTATAAAACCATAATCTACCTTTACACTCACATATTTCGACATCTCTCTTTCTCATCTGCCCACATCATTCACCTTTCTCAATTCTCTCTATGTTTATGTCATCTCATCTTAACCACAAACCAATCTTCTTCCTTTTCTTTCCTTGCCTTCTTCATTTTCTTTTCCTTTTCTCTTCTTCTGGTTAGTTACTGTTCTAGTTTTCTAGAGGCGTGAACCGATCTTCTCGACTTCTTCATAGCTATTGGTATGAGGTTTCTCTAGATCTACTGCACAAATTTGTATTTTACGTACATATAGTTTAAAGGCGCAATATCAGAATAACCATGGACGATCACGATTTACAAAATGTAACAAGATTTTTTTTTCGTCAAGGAATAATCTAACAAGATATCTTTTTCGGCAAGGAATCTAACAACATTGTTAGATCAGCTTAGATTTCGAACACAAATGAAGAACTGAGAAACCGAACAGATTTTTGTCGGGTAGGGTTTTGCTTGGTTCGAGAGGCTGAAAATCATCAAACCGACCTGATCTTAATTTGTTTTATCGATTTGGTGTTCATTTCGGCTATGACGGCGAGGAAACCGACTAATAATACAACGCTAGCCCTAGCTCTACCAATATACTCATATCACAAAGGTCAAAGGTGCAGATGGCGAGTATGCTACCGAGTAATAATACAACGCTAATTGGCCTTGTCAGCCTCACTTAATAATAATGCTCGAACGTCTTATTGGAGTGAAATTTGGTCTTTCACCTTCTTCAAGAATGTAATTAGGTCTATTAATAAGGAGTGAAATCCACGCTTCCCATTTTACAATTCACACTGCATGTTTTTTTTTTTTTTTTGAAAAGTCACACTACATGTTTCTATTTTTAGCAACTTAAATTTTGTTTTTACTAACTTAAATTTTGTCTTTATACAAGAATTTTGACCAAAAAAGAAAAGATGAAGTGTAGATTACACATTAGAGAGTGTGGATTTCACTCCCCCTATTGATAATTATGCCCAATATAAATTACTGAACTACACACACAAGATCAGTCGACCAAAACTGAATGTGAGAGCAGGCCATGTGGTGCCAATTATGACCAAGAGAATTCTTCAAGGAAATATGGAGAGAATTACTTGACCTTTAAGAATTTGTAATTATAGTCATTGTGACTTAGACGTTCCAACTCTTCTTTTAGACCATAAAGTCTGATCTCATTGCTGAAATAGAAGATCTAACTGAATTTATCTTCAGATGCTACTTGGTTAGAGACCGCAATGGTACCTTCACCTCCTAATTTCATTAACATGGTGGAGAGATGTGCAAAAAGATAGTTTATCTCCGGGAAAAAAAGAAAAAAAAAACAAAATCTAAGACTTTCATGTTATAATTAATTAGATCTGTCAATGAATTGAATTTTGATAGATTCGTTGTTAATATAACTTATATTAATTCCATTCTACTGCTGAGACTATTTATTAGTGGTATATGAATTTTGTTAGTTAGCCACTTTATTAAAGAGACTTATAAGTTGTAACCATTGATTTTATTAATAGATGAAATTCTAGCGTACGTAATATACGTTGGACTGATATAGGATGAGATTATAATCAATTTCAACAAAAAACATCGAAAAGAAAGAAGCGTAGTCATATTAGTGTGGTATATGGACTTAGTTAGTTACTCACTTTATTAAAGAGACTTGTAAGCTGTAATTATTGACTTTATTGATAGATGAAATTATGGTGTACGTAATATATGTTAAACTGATATAAGACGAGATTTTAGCCAATTTCAACAGAGAACATAAAAAAAAAAAAAAAACGTTATCATATTAGTGGTATATGAATTTTGTTAGTTACCCACTTTATTAAAAAGATTTGTAAGTTTTTTTTTTTTTTTTAAAGAGGGCTTGCACAGCTGCCCTTAGGCCTTGATCATTAATGAAACTTTAGAATACATGGAGGGGACATGATACCTGAACCCCAAATTACAATAAGCATAAGAGATTTGTAAGTTGTAACCATTGACTTTATTAATAAATAAAATTCTAGTGTACATAATATGTAATATATGTTTTTGCGCTTTATGATATATATGGTATTCCTACCTACTTCCCGTAACAACCACATGGATTACTAATGGTGGGTTTTTTTTTTTTTTTTTTAATGAGAAGAAGATCAATAATTGTGGTTGAGTCGTCTATATTTGTCTAGACTATGTACAGTAAGTAATTAGGTCAGGATCGTTAATGGAAAGACTTGAAAGTCAAAGTCTATACCAATTAGAACCTGCCGAAATATACACAGTACGTAGTTCACAATGTTCCTGTTCTTCTGAGGCTTAACCCCTAACTAGGCTCCGCATCCAATACACACTCAACAGTCAAGACTCAGACAAAGGAAGCTTCATGATCATATATCGTGTCCTAAAAGTTAAAATTAGCCTTATCAATCAATCAATGCTGCTGCCTCCATATAAAGCACGTGCTTCAATTTGTTGCCGCAAATATTTGATGTTCTTTATCTGCCAATTACATGTTCATATTATGTTGATATTTTATGATTAAATGTCATTGTCTTTTATTTTATTTTTTTCATTAATAAATCAAACTCACCATTCTATCATATTTTTCATATTTTTCAGATTTTACCCTGAATTGCTAGTTGACAACTAAATTTTCTAAATGCATATCTTTGCATATAGAAAATGTGAGTAAAAGAATTTCTTATACTTTAAATAATAATAAGATATGGAAGCAAAATTCTAGAGAACTGGTCACCTATTTTCCAACACGATTGATCTGTGGCTATGAGTTAACACATTCCCATCTCGTTTTCTTTGACGAGTTAGTTTTATCGTATTTAGTGATTACTTATGCTCGTTGAATATCAACTTGTACTTCGAACCTTGATTATTGTGTTGAGAGTATTGACCAGGACGATGATCTTTCGGTTGCAAGCCTTTTGGGCCACTTGCTCATTACAGTTTGTTTTTTTTCTTACAGAAGCAGTTTGTTTTTGTTGGAGTATATGAGTATATGATGGGAAACGTTTGACTTTCTTGGTATAGTTTAAGATTGGTAGAATTAGGTCAGGATGTTTGAGTAATGTCCATTTCAGTCAAAGCTTGAGGAGAGGTCATTGTGTTTACTGACATATGCGCCGTGGTTTCTTTTAGAAATGTAATAAGAGTACAAAAAACCGCGTACGAAGTATGAAACTATGAACTGCGTGTGAGGTCTAATGCATTATGCCCCAAAAGCAGTTAAGCATACAGCAAAACAGGTCTTTTCCTGGAAGTTCATATAATCCACACGTGTCTCTCTTTATGTCTACTTTTGCAAATGAAAATTCCAACTTGACGGCTTCTCTCTGTCACTCTTTGTTTCTGATGATGTGTCCTAGATGACGATCTCATATAGCGTAGCTCATCCATTAATCATTACAGGCTTGTGCTATCATCATCATCATCATCATCAAGAAAATTCAACCCTTGCCCCTGCTGGTAAGTCATCCATCACAATGCACTAGCTCCTCTGCTTGCACTTTTTCAAGAGCGTGTATATATATATAGATCCATCGAACTGACCACAACCAACACATACAGCTACAACATTTTAAAACCCTACCTGCTTGCTCTCTTCGTTCATGGGAATTTTGGTGCTTAATTTGCAGCCCGACGTCAAACAAGTAATGGATAATACTCGAGCAACAACATCAGGAACTAAAGTAGAACGGAGGGTTATTGAGAAGAACAGGAGAAACCACATGAAAATCCTCTACTCCCATCTCAACTCTCTCCTCCCAAACCAAAATTCCAAGGTAATCTCCATCTCCATATTTTGCTTGCATTCAACTGCCTTTTGAATTTCATTTTCATGTGATTAATCCAATCAACTACTGGAAACTAATTAATGCAGGAACCTCTGAGTCTGCCTGAACAAATAGATGAGGCAATTAACTACATCAAAACCCTGGAGTCGAATCTGCAGAAATCCAAGCAGAAAAGGGACAACCTAAAGTTTGGTAGGAAAAGATCATATGAATTATGCAGCAGCACCTTTGAGACCAGATCAGCTGCCCCCACAAAATCGCCGCAAATTCAAATCCATGAGAATGGTTCCACCCTAGAGGTTGTTTTGAGTACTGGCCTACACAATCAGTTCATCTTCTACGATATCATTCGCATACTTGACCAAGAACAAGCAGATGTTGTACATGCTAGCTTTTCAGCTTCCGGAGACTCTATACTTCACCTAGTCCGTGCAGAGGTACGTGTCTAGCTAAGTCCTTTACTCCCCATCTTATGCTCTCGCTATGTATATACAATTCGATCGATCTATTTCTAGCTTCCTCGGAAAACCTTACAACATACTCCTGATGAATTGCTGGCACTAGTTAAAATGTGGCTTAAATTCATTGCATTATCTTATGTATGTAGCTGGGCAAGTCGATGCTTGATTTTGGGGCAGCAAGAATAACTGAGAAGCTGAAAAGAATTGTCAATGGATCCGCAAGCGATGAAGAACTACAGCATGATGATCAAGACTACTTTTGGGACTTCCAAATCCATCCTCAGATGTGGGATTTCTGATCTGAGTAGTATTGCATGCAATTGATCGATCGATAAACAAGTCACTAATTCGGGTGTCCAGAATTAGAAATATTGGGCAGTAATCGAAAGGCTAACTAGCTGATCATGTATTATATATACAGGACATGCGTGAAACTATAGTGAACAACATTGTGTGTTATTCCAAATAAACATTTCTAACGTACGTATGTGAGGATTAATTGAACATCTTATATGTCAACTTTTTACTTGCATCGTTAATTCATGAACCCCAGAACTCATAGAACTTTTGTTTTGCCTAAATTTTGTCAGCGGTTCAGTTATAACTAAAACTCCTCATATAGATAATTATCTGAACTTTTGTCTCAAAACGTACAGTTCTAGCCAAGTACACTCCTCAGAAGCAAGGCTTTAGGGAGAAAGACTGTCATTTTTTTTTTTTTTTTTTGAAAGGAGGAGAATGACTGTCATTAGGGCTTTAGAGTTTCCTAATCTCTAAGGGGACGTAAACCTACCCTAAACCTTAGAGGGTGAACCCTAACTCATTTGGTCATTTCCCTTTGGTACATTATATACATATGTGTGTGTGTGAGTGTATAGAGGACCTCCTTAAATCTAAAATTTAAGGATTTTTATTATTTTTTATTAGTATACAACCTAATTCAACGATTGTTAAATTTTAATGCAAAAATTGTGTCTATAAAATTTAATCAAATTCATAATTATTTGGTCATTGAGAATGAACAAACAAATATTGTAGTCTAATTAGAACAATGGTGCTAATCAAATGTGATTAAACGTTTTTCGATCGATTTGGCTAATTTTTTGTTAGATTCATGTGTATATGTAAATAGAGAATGAGTGGTTTATATTATTAAAACTAAAAATATGAGCATTCTTTAAATTTTAAGTTTAAGGAGGTCATCTCTAGAACCTCCCCATATATGAGGTTGTCTATGGTTAAAATGTTTATCATACACTCATTTTACAATCACTTGAACCAAATTTACTATATTGACAACAAATTTATTTACACTATTTACATATAATATATTGAACTAAGTTACAACATTAAAAATAAATTTGTTCACAAACTTGTAATAAGGTTGTAATTACTTCTAATAAAACTAAGATTACACAAAAAATGTTGCTACAATGACAACATCTATAAATTTGTATATGATATACATGTATATGTTGTAAAATTTTCCATATATACCTATAAGAGAAAATTTTACAAACTGTACCCTAAATAAAGTTCATTCATTATTTTGATACATTACATTTAAAAAATATCATACTAGTATATATATCAACTTTTAAACCCAACATAATTTTCATACTCTCTATCTATAACGGTGTAACTTTATTGCCACGTAGGCTATTTCATGGGCATTTTCATCTTTTCATTTTCTCTGTTTTTTATTTTTCCCTCTCTCTCTCTCTCTCTCTCTCTCTCTCTCTCTCTCTCCTGAACCCTTCTCTCCATGTCTACAGCAATCCGAGTTTGAAGACATCATCTCCGATTCAGCTTTCTCTGTCGAGAGCCCACGCCACCAAAGAAGCAGCAGTTGGGTTACAGTAGACGGGCTCATCATGGAATTGATGAAGATAGAGAATTTCTCCTCTATTTGGTTGCTCTCAATTTCAATTTTTTCTAGGTTTTGGTTATTAAATTGTATCATCTGAAAGATAGGGCGTTTTTCTTATGACACCCTACAAATACGTACTTAAATTTCATTCTTAATTTCTTCATTCATCATTAAACCTTAATGCTCTATTTCTTAACATTCATCATCTTCAATCGTTCTAGCTCATTTTATGCTAACGGAAAAAGAATTCGACACTCGGAGGAGGCCAAATAGAAAAAGAATTCGAGTTAAACCCTTGCACCATTGAAAAATGGTATTTTGGGTACCGTAAATGGGTGAACTAAGTAAACTTACAATTATAAAAATATACCTAGGGTGAGAAGAGAATTTAGGATGAAGAAAGTAGTTAGTATGGTGGCAATAGTCACACTCAAAACTAATCATATAAGTAATAATTGAAATGAAAGAAAACTTAATACTTTCCCACATATTTTTCCTTTAAAATCATCGATGCGGGTTGCATATGAGACATTTTTTTTTTGTTACAACCGGGGCCTAGGAGGCCCAAACAAAAGTAAAAGAAAACAACTTAAGTGTTAAAGCACAGGCCAGATCTTCTAGCTCTAGACATAGCAGCAATATCATCTAAATATTCTTGGGCAACATGGATAGGAGGACCATCAAACTTGATGATGCCCAGTTCATGGTTGATGCTATTCTTTTCTAATGCATTAGCAACCATGTTACACTCCCGGAATATGTGAGTGAGCTGTGTATTGGTCATATGAGACATAAGCAGTTTGCATCCATTGAGTAGGGATCCGAGAGGATGAAGGGAGAGATCAGGCATTTGCATCAACTGAACTAAAATAGCAGAGTCAGATTCAATCTCCAAGTTCATAATGTGGTGCTCAGTAGCCAATTTAAGACCATATTAGAGGCCCCATGCTTCAGCCTCCAGAATTTCACCTGAACCAAGATTAATTTGGAAACCAGTGATCCATAGACCAAGCTGGTCCCTAATGACCCCACCTACGCCAATTTTTTCAGAAAGAGAAACTCTTGTACCATCAATTTTCAGCTTATAACAATTCTCAGAAGGCTTAGGCTTAGTTTGGGATTGCTGTGCTGTGAGAGGAAGCACTTCCGAACTTGCTGTGAGAGGAAGCACTTCCGAACTTGCTGTGAGAAGAAGCAGCTGAGGTGTTTGGTAAACTGTTTTGAAAAGTGCTGTGAGAACGAAAAGCAATTTCTAGGTGTTTGGTAAGTTGCAAGGCAAAAATGCTTTGGCTGTGTATAATTACCAAAATGGGCATACATAGTAAGATATGCTACTAAAATACATAATTTTGTTTTTTGATTATAGAACCATACCAAATGAAAAAATTTCTCATGTATTATTCTTCTACCCTTGGTTGGACCGAATAAATTAAACCCTTCAATATGCATATTATGTTTTACTATTACACAAAATAAATATAAAATATTTAGATTAATTTCCCGACCATAGTTCAACGGGAACCATTACACAAAATAAATTAAAGTCACTTGCAATTTGCAACTAAATGGAACTAGTAGATGCATTAATTAGACTTTGTGCAATTGCATTTCTTAACACCTTCATTTCTTGTCTTCCCGAACCACTACTAGAATTATGCCCTCAGACATCGGCAAAAAACCGATGAGAAAAAGAATCTCGACCGATGGTTATTATAAAACCATATGGAACCATCAACTTCAATTCCTATATACTTTCAATGTAAGATGGTTATTACAAAACCATGAATTAGAATGTACCTCCAATTTTCCATGCAGCATTGCAACAAAACCATTGAGACCTAAAAGAGCTCAATGAATTGTACTCTGAGGTATCAAAATTCATGGTCTATGTAGTTACAGGATTCCCTCATGGTATCGTAAAACATAACTTTAAAAAGCAAACGGACTGGAAATACAGTTTTGCTTATTTATTGATATAGATGTTGAAACAAACTGTAAAGGAACAATGTTACACAGTTTGCTTAGGCTATCATATTCCATCTTTCATGATAGTTTTAAAATTGAAGACACTAATCTAAATTTTGGATTGCGTTTTACATGTAAAGTGGCTACTGCATTTCATGATCTGGGCAGATTAGTAGTTGACTCTGGCTTTTTCTTCATTTGCTTTGAAGGACGGCTGCATAGAACCATGCATCTTCAGGCACAAATCTCGTTATTTTAGCTCTGCAAAATACCAGCTTGTCCTAAAATGTAAAGCAAGGTATAGACAGTGTTGATATATTTAGGAATATGAATAGATTGTTGAGAAAGAAAAAAAAAATTAAATGCGGCAAACAAGCACAAAATGCAGCTATTTTTATCGTACTTTAGAATCCACGCACAATGTGCATAAGCCGAGCTGAATTGGTTTAAACTATATAGAGGTTAATCAAGAGAACTTATTATAATAACTTATTATTTCTATTTAATATTGCAGCAAGGTAATATTGACAGATATTTTCTTTTCTCCAAGTTTAATATCTCTCTATACAAAGGCATTGGAAGTTTGAAACAGAAGGTATTACCGACTAATTAGATAAGTTTACTGACCTCCTCTGAACTCCTATGCCAATTGTCCTGTATGTGGGACTTTTACTCAGAGCCGGCTTAGAGGCTGTGCAATGAGTGCGATGGAACAGGGCCCCCAAATTTTGGGGCCCTATATATAATTCTTTGTGCATATATATAAACTATAAAAGGGCCTTGATTACCTAAAAGCTTCGTGGTTCAGTTGGTAAGTAGCTCTTATACCTATTTGGAAGTGCCAGTTCGATTCTCCCTACAGCTTTTTATGCTTTATTTTCTTTGGCCCCTTTTCCTACCTCCATTTTCTTGTTCTTTTGGGCCCCTTTTCTTATTGCAGGTGATTTACTTTTTATTTCTTTTCTTTCGGGGCCCTCTTGCTGCCTCCATTTTCTTGTTCATCAGGTAGATATTACATTTATCCTTGATCCTTATTTCATTTAGTTCTGTCTTTTAGATAGTATTGTATTTATCTTCATTAACAATTCATAATTCAATTGTAGTTTTGTATGTAAATGGATTTTTGTTAACAAGCTTTAGTCCTCTTTCTCTCTAATTTTTTTTGTTTTTAAAGAAGTGGAATAATAATATAAGATAAGAGGGCAAAAAAATAAGGTAATTAAATTTGTATTTATATTTGTTTGTATATAACACAATTTTTCAATGATATATTCATGTATAATCGCGCAAACAAGGCCATATTTTTTATCTCGCACAGGGCCTCCAAAACTTTTAAGACGGCTCTGCTTTTACTGTGTAACCGACACAATGTTATCATTATCTATCATGACCGGATGGCAGGCAGTAGGCATTAACAAATGAACATGAAAATCATGAAAACCAATAAAAGCTAACTTACCATAGCAGCACAAAATGCAAATGCTGGGCAACTAAAAAAGGGTTTCTGTCCAAAAAAAAAAAATACATAGCATTTTAGAACACTTTGGAACAATGGTCCTAACTATTAATAAAGGAAATGGAGATGTTCGACAACAAAAAACCAGCCAGCTAGCGTGAATATCGGTCACATTGATTCATATGCCAATCCTGGGCATATGCATCTTGGGCAAAGAATTTGTTTGCACCCGATTTGAAACTGAAATACATTTTTTTACCAACTACATTCTCAATCAGCATTTGAAGTTTGTCTGTAGACTATAATTAACCTCAATCCTATCAAACAACTAATTATTGATAATCATCACAAACATTCTCTTTCAAGAATTAACAATCAAATCTCTATCAAACAACTAATTACTGATAGTCATAACAAACATTCTCTTTCAAGAATCAAATCATACTAATTTATCATATGAAAAGTTCCTACCTCGATCTCTTGCACTCATGTCCCAAAAACCATCGATGAGGAGCTGGGTTTTGAAGAGACAGAGAGATCGATCCGGGAATGCTTTGGGTTTGGAGCGTGTGGCGGAGGAGCGACGGAGTTCGGTTTTGAATCCTCTTGAGAGATCGATCGATGTTTTGCTTTGGGTTTGGGGCGTGTGGCGGAGGAGCGACGGAATTGGGTTTTGAATCCTCTTGAGAGATCGCTTTCTATAGAAACCGATGGTTTTGAGATCAATGGTTTTGAGGAGGAGGCTGGGAAGAGAGATCTGGGAAGAGAGAAGGAAGAAACGAAACCCTAGAGAAAAGATGAGGACATAATAGGAGAAAGGAGAAACTTTCATTTAATCAGTACTGTTCTGTCACGCCCCTGATTTTTAACACAATTAAAAATCGATATATAACCCCATAATTATACATGCGTGATCGTTCAGCCATCAATACAAAATACCTGGAAACTTTTTCCTTTTCAAACTACATACACATTGATGCCCTGAACCCACAATGTCAATATTGACCTGACCACAGAGTCATATATTACATAAGCTTACGAATTAAATTGCCAACACAATATAAAACGTAACTGCTCCTCAGAGTTTACTACACAACGGAAGTCATAAAAATGGTAAGGCCAACCAAATATGCTTCCTACCCGTTCTGCTGCCAACAAGCCGCCTCAGCTTCAGCCACGATCACCCTGACCTGCAAGGTTAACCCCTACACCGTTTGAATAGTGCACCGGGTTGTCACACAACAAACTCGGTAAGCTTTTGCAAGCCCGTATGAGTAACTCAAAAAAACTCACACCAAATCACGGGATAAAAGCTCGCACAACTCACGCCAACACGAGGAACATCTTTCGACTCGAGAATAAGGAAAACATACCATGCTTCCCAAAAGGAAATCACAAAAGTCATACAGTGGCAAAATCATATAAATCGTTAACCTAACAATTCAAATATGATAAATCGATCCAACCTGGATAAAACACATCAAATCAGTCCAACCTGGACAAAACACATCAATTCGGTCCAACCTGGACAAAACACATCAATTCGGTCCAACCTGGACAAAATACATAAGCACATCAATCATACCTATCGTTAACCTAACAAATAGCATATGATTCTTTTAGTCCAACCTGGACACACAACACATTAACACACCCTCAATCATACATATCGTTAACCTAACAAATAGAATATGATTCTTAGTCCAACCTGGACAAAGTACGTACCCAGGAGTCATAAGTAACCTACTTAGATCCATGAAGTACCATGGCAGACAGACTAGCACCCTAGCTGATCGTACCCACTTACCCGGCCAACTGCGTGATTCCCTATTTCATGCCTTGGTCACTATCTGCGACCTGTCACCATCTGTGACCTATAATCATTCAGACCCCGTCTGCTCTCGGAATCAACCTTTGGTCACCATCTGCGACCTATCACCATCTGTGACACTTGATCTTCAGGCCCCATCTGGTCTCAGATCAACCATTGGTCACCATCTGCAACCCATGCTTTTCAGACCCCATCTGGTCTCAAGCCAACGTTAAGTAAGTCACACCTGACTTAAAACGTTACGACCATCTAGTTCCGGCTTTCCCCATCCCTGCTCACCATCTGTGACCCTCGGTACAAGGACCAATACATTTAAAATGAGTCACGCTTGACTCCAAAATGTAACATCAAATTCAATACTTTTCAAACAATAGAAAACATCTTTTTCCACAATATTGTTTCTATGAAAAGTCTCATTCAACAATAATATGAACCCATCATGCATATTATTCATCACACATCATCCACAAGAATATATATATTTCACGTAAATATATATATACGTAGTCATTCGCTCAGGAATGCCTACTAATACCAACTATAGTTTGCAGTTAAATAATTAACGCCAAAACAATAATGGTAATTTCGTTCATAATGAACCTTGTGAGATTACTCACCTCGAATTCCCGCTGCGTCTTCAACAAAGAACAAAGCGGCCAATCCGCCAAATAACCGTCCAAATACTTCGTCAAGTACCTAATCACAAACGGTTTCCACTTAGTAACGATTCACATTTGATTTAAGTCTGAAACCCCTGTTTTGAACTAAAATCCCCAAAGTGACGCCAATCGAGGCGAAACCACATCCGAGACCACCAAATGTCTCCGGAATACTTCTACGATCGATATGCCAAAACCACAAGTCGATCGGAAGCTCGAATCCTCACGGATCGAAACATCGAACGGTCCGAAACCGTAAAAATCACAACATGCTCATACGATCTCCAAAAATTACAAACAATATATCGAAATGCTCGTATCGACGAGTAGATCGAACTCAGGAACAGAAACTATCCCTGAGGTGGCCGGAAACCACCGGAAAACACCATCACAGTGGCGGCACCGCCGCCAAACCAAACTCGGAATTTGACAAAACTTCCAACACCAAAGTTCTTCATCTCAACCCCAATTTCAACTTTCATAACTACAACAAAGTCCAATTATAAACCAATCGATCGAATTTTACCTTAGAACAAACCGGACCGATTGAAACCCTAGAATTTCAATTCCAAAATTCGGCCTCAACGAGTTGAATCGATGCAAGCCACCTTGTGGGAAGCATCAATGTCCTCCAAGCTCCAAAAGCCCTCAAGAATCACCGACAACGGTGGCCGGAATCTCCGACTCCGATCAAGGCGATTTCATCCCCGAAGCGGCCACTTCCAGTCGATGTAGCTCCCTCCACAGCTCGAATCTCTCTTCAATCCTTCCACAGACCTCAATAGGGGATTGAGGCGAAGAGAACCCACTTTGAATCGCGTCCTATGGTGGCCGGAGGAGGGAGAACGAAGCCGGCGAAAATGGAGAGGCGACTCGGGCTCGGGGAGAGAGAAAACAGAGCTGGGTTTCCCAAAATGGAAACCTGGCCTTTTTTGCAATTTCCGGAAATTTTCGTCCTTTTATACAAAAATGGAAAGTTTTTCCGAAGCCCATAACTTCTTCATACGAACTCCGATTCTAGCATTCCGCATGTCCACGAACTCGTATCGACGCGCTCTACGACTTTTGTGAAGGAAGTTTTCGGAGAATCTCAACGTATCAAAAGTCAACCTTAGCAACCCCCATAAAGTCATACTTTTCAAATAAAAATTAGTCCGAAACACTTCCGCTCCATCCATGAGCCACGAAACCGTCCGATACCCACAATTTAAATTCCGGAAAATCCTCGGAAAGTAAATACGAATTTCCGGGGCATCACATTCTACCCCCCTTAAAGAAATTTCGTCCCGAAATTTAAACGTACTACTCCAACAAGTACGGATAAATCATCCACACATCCAATTCTCATTCCTCAACAACCTGTTCTTGTCTCACTATACAATATATCTAGATCAACAACAGATACAGGTACCCTACCTAGTATCACAGCACTAGGAATCTTTACCACACCGCTCGGTGGTAACCCAATCATTTCATGGATCTCATCCTCGTACACTATCCAACAAAGACTCTGTGACTGCAGCACTACACACAGATCACACAAGAGTCCAGAATCCTGTTATCACAACAGTATCTGCATCATAGCCTCAATAATGCAAACCTTGCATTACAAGAATTGAAAATGAAACCTTCATTTCAACTCACCTAGAACCTATGCATCACAACTTAATAAGTGTCTACCCAACCTGGGAACACAAAATCAAGCCAAGGTCTGGCCCCGCCTGACCCGCACACACATCATCACCTGTCATTGTAATTACAATCAAAGTGGCATCTACTACCACAACAATGAAGGATGCCTCACACCACAAACCACACTCGAAGTCTAACTTTAGACAACAGGGAAAACCCAACACAACACAACACATGGAAAGAAGTACACAACTATCACACATTATTCTAGCACACAAACAGAATTAGATAAGGTACCTTCTTATCCTCACACACATCAGCTTGAGGAAACCATGCAACCATGATTCCTTCTAACATTCTATATCCTTTCCACCGAAAGGACAACATAAATCACCACTGTGACAATGTTCTATTTGCTAACTTAACCATCAAGAAGCAGTTCAAGTCTCATCTAGACAATAAAGGAAGAATACTCCTTGAATTCTCCTATAATTACATACTTATGAGTCTCCAGCAACCTCGACCGTTACTCCCATAAACTATCATGGCAAACAAACAAGAACTCTGACTGACATCGTAACCACTCGTCCGGCCAAGGACGTGATTACCGATAACATGCCTTTGTCACCATTTGTGACCATCTGTGATTCAATCTCGATCACCATCTGAGATCAGTCACCGTCTATGACTCAATATTTTATCATCTGTGATCAGTCACCATCTGTGACTCAATATATCACCATCTGTGATCAGTCACCATCTGTTACTCAATATCAATCACCATCTGTGATCAGTCACCATCTGTGACTCAATGTCAATCACCATCTGTGATCAGTCACCATCTGTGACTCAATATCGATCACCATCTGTGATCAGTCACCTCAACCTAGACACAATATACACATAGCTCACACCTACGGCCATCAATTCCATAATCTTCCATATCGTGCCTACATAAGTCAACTGGTGACTACATGCTCATGCTTAGATTCTCAACTAGCGTTCCATTACACAAATTCAATCAAACAAGACTTCCTCAAGAAATGTTTGATGCCATTCTAACGCCCTACGGCGAATCCCAAACCACGCTCATTTCCTCCCCACTAAGAGCCTTTGTCATCAACATGACATCAAAGGTGAAAACAATAAATCACCTTCCTATCCTCACACAGAGTACAATCGTCATCACTATGACCTTAAAGATCAATCAAAACAAATCATAGTAACCCCTGCGTGCAATTTAGTTTAGGAAGTCACAGCAAACAAGCAAAACAATTCATAGTAACCCCTGCATATAATTTAGTTCAGGAGGTCACAGCAAAACAAGCAAAACAATTCATAGTAACCCCTGCATATAATTTAGTTCAGGAGGTCACAGCAAAACAAGCAAAACAATTCATAGTAACCCCTGCATATAATTTAGTTCAGGAGGTCACATTAAGTCAAACAATTCAAGTCAAAGTAGTCATTGCAATCCCACACTCCGACGTCTGTAGGTAGCCCTGACCATCACAGCAGTCTTCTCGATTATTGTTAACTTAATAACAATTCAGCTCCGCTACCGAGCTGTCATCACATTGATCATCACACAGATGTCGCCAGTCATCACACAGATAGCGATCATCCAACTAATCATCACGCAAATATCGCCAGTCATCACATAGATAACGATCATCACCTAGATTCATTGCTAGTCATCACACAGATAGCAATCATCACACAAATATTCCTACACAAGCTACACAGATATTTCTACACAAGCTTTACATTACAATCATCACAAAGATTCATCATATTGATGTCATCGATTCATCACACGGATATTCCCTTTCCAACTGCTCCCAGCCTCGAAATTTCCTTAGCCAACCTCGACAAACGAGTGGCATCCACAACTTCCACAACGGGTGGAACAGGCAGCTCCACATTTGATGCCTCGACATCATTCTCAAACATCTCCTCAACATGAGGAAGAATCCTGCCCCTACCTCTGGGTCTACCTCGACCCCTAGCTCTGCCTCCTGGTAATCCATCACCCAAGGAGCATAGCACTCTTGGTTAATACTTGCAAAATCTCCAAACGCAAGTATAAGTCAACGCTATGACTAAATCAACCACAACACCACGTCAGAGGAACAATCCCATCCCTCATGTCAAACCAGAGTTAAATCTAAAGGTCCTCAATCCTCAAAAGATTCTAACTCCTAGAAGCTACTCTAAGCTCCTACACTTTGTTCACTGAGCCAACACTACCCTAAAGACTCCCATTCCAACTCTCACTGCATACCCAATGACTATATCAATACCGAAGAGCATCGGATGGGGATCCGCTGCAGACGGGCCATCACTCGAGGAGTATTGATTGTCACCAAATATGCACCTTACGCTCTGATACCAATCTATCACGCCCCTGATTTTTAACACAATTAAAAATCGATATATAACCCCATAATTATACATGCGTGATCGTTCAGCTATCAATACAAAATACCTGGAAACTTTTTCCTTTTCAAACTACATACTCATTGATGCCCTGAACCCACAATGTCAATATTGACCCGACCACAGAGTCATATATTACATAAGCTTACGAATTAAATTGCCAACACAATATAAAACGTAACTGCTCCTCAGAGTTTACTACACAACGGAAGTCATAAAAATGGTAAGGCCAACCAAATATGCTTCCTACCCGTTCTGCTGCCAACAAGCCGCCTCAGCTTCAGCCACGATCACCCTGACCTGCAAGGTTAATCCCTACACCGTTTGAATAGTGCACCGGGTTGTCACACAACAAACCCGGTAAGCTTTTGCAAGCCCGTATGAGTAACTCAAAACAACTCACACCAAATTACAAGATAAAAGCCCGCACAACTCACGCCAACACGAGGAACATCTTTCGACTCGAGAATAAGGAAAACATACCATGCTTCCCAAAAGGAAATCACAAAAGTCATACAGTGGCAAAATCATATAAATCGTTAACCTAACAATTCAAATATGATAAATCGATCCAACCTGGATAAAACACATCAAATCAGTCCAACCTGGACAAAACACATCAATTCGGTCCAACCTGGACAAAATACATAAGCACATCAATCATACCTATCGTTAACCTAACAAATAGCATATGATTCTTTTAGTCCAACCTGGACACACAACACATTAACACACCCTCAATCATACATATCATTAACCTAACAAATAGAATATGATTCTTAGTCCAACCTGGACAAAGTACGTACCCAGGAGTCATAAGTAACCTACTTAGATCCATGAAGTACCATGGCAGACAGACTAGCACCCTAGCTGATCGTACCCACTTACCCGGCCAACTGCGTGATTCCCTATTTCATGCCTTGGTCACTATCTGCGACCTGTCACCATCTGTGACCTATAATCATTCAGACCCCGTCTGCTCTCGGAATCAACCTTTGGTCACCATCTGCGACCTATCACCATCTGTGACACTTGATCTTCAGACCCAATCTGGTCTCAGATCAACCATTGGTCACCATCTGCAACCCATGCTTTTCAGACCCCATCTGGTCTCAAGCTGATTCGGTGCCTATACTAGCGCCTCACGCGTAATACAACACGGTCATCAAGTTTAGGGCAAATAAATTAAGCTCCAAGTATCGTACCCAAGGGAATAGGGAACCCCCACTTAGTTACGGACAACTAAGCACAAATACAAATTATCCTAGCAACAAGTATCCGAAATTGTGATTTTTAATTGTGAAGACTTAAACTAAATTTAAGAACCGAAAATAGAAAATTGCTAAAAATGAAAAATGCAATGCTAAAGTAGTTTGCGAAAAAATTCAAGACAAGAGAGTGTTGGGTGCTAGGGAGGTTCCTTCACCCAAATCCTATGTGCCGGAAGCTAATCTAATGTAGATGCAAAATTCTTCATTTGGCGGTAGTCGTATCCTAGGCTGTTCAAGGCTCAAGGACCATATATTCTCAATTACGGTATTAATGTGCCGTTTCAAGGGTCACACAAACTCAATTAGAAAGAGGTAGAGCCGGTTCAAGGGTCTCTAAGTCGCTCTAATTGGCATAAAGCTCAAGAATTAGACCACTAAGCGATTCACCCTCGCAATCACGCGGCAGGTGTAAATCACCATGCTCATAACCCCTACAATACCAGATTGAGGGTTCTAGCTTAGGAATTAAAGGAGGTCAAGCCTCTAATTCCGTCCTAGACATGCTCAAAATACATACCCTAGAGTTGACTAGGCTCCTAGACATGCATTTCAACCCAAAAAAAATTGATATAAGCATCCAATAAAATAAATTGCATCAATGACATTACAATAGGCATCATTTACATAAAATTTGGGCTAGGGCACACAACCCTAGCCCCCAACAACAAATCTACTCACTACCCATCAAGAAACAAACATCAATATACATAATTTTAAGAGGAACAAAGTGAAGAGAAGTAGGAGCAACAAGAACAAGCCACAAATTGTTATAAAGCAATTATGGCTAGCCTTGATTTATAACTCCCCACTTTTACCCAAATTTAATGGTGATGAAATTCTTGATGCTTGGGATTCCCCTTTGAAATTTGTGGAATTGATGAGGAAAATAGAATCTTAGTGAGGTGGATCTTGATGAGGTGAAGTGGATCTTGGTGAGGTATATTTTGGTGAGGTGGATATCTTGATGAGGAAGAGATCTTGGTGAGGAGGAAAGAAAAGATGAGGAGGAAGAAAATGGAGAAGGAGAGGATTTGTGGTGAGGTGAGGTTTCGGTGAAGAAGAAGAAAAATTGGAGAATGGAATGTGGTTGTGTGCGGCTGTTCTTGAGGAAGAGAAAGGAATTGGAAATGGATCTGGGCGTGAGTGGGTAGAGAGGAAGAGGAAGATTTTATTGGAACGGGATTAATTGGTGTGTGTGGTGTTGCCGAGAAGGAGGAAAGAAAGGATTGGGTAAAGGCCACGTGGCCACATGAGAGAGGAAGAGAGAAAAGAAAAGGAAAAGGAAAAGGAAAAGAAAGGGAAGGGACGGATCAGCCATGCTGACGTCACCATGACGTCAGCAAACTTAAATTTTTTTTTTTTTTTCCTTTTCTTTTCCTCATTTTTTTTTCTTCTTTCTTCTCTCTTCTCAATGCACTTCCACAACATATCAACTTCGACATAAAACTGAGAGCAGCTCAGAACTAACTAGATACTGAAATTTATATTCTTGGAAAGCCTTGGATGTGTAGTTTCCAGAACTTTTAACGGTTCATTCATATCATTTTTCTACAAGAAGTTATGGCCGATTTAGTACAGCAAGGTCGAGCAGTCCGGGAATCTGACACTTTGACGGAAATCCATGATTTGAGGCCCGAATTCCTTTTAGAAGCCCACCGACGACTATTAACTGAATATCTCTGTTTATTAGAGATATATGACATATTTTTATGGGTGAAAATTATTAGAAATCTTAGAGGAGAAGCTACTTGAATCCTAAAAGGAAAAGAAGTGAAAATTTGCTGACCTAAGCAATAAAGAAGGGAGACGTTCAGTTGAGTAGAGGTTCGGCCGCACAAGAGAAAGGAGAGAACGACATCTTCTGCCATCATCTAGCCGTGATCTCATCTCCTTCTTTCATCTCTATTTTTCTTTTCAATTCTCTTGATGTATGCATTCAGCGAATTCATGACTATGTCTAGCTAAATACTTTTGTAGCTAGGGGCAATTTCAAAGCCCCAAACATGTTCAATTCATATTGATGACAATTCAGTTTTTGGTTTTCTATATTATCAATTGAGTGTTTATGTTTCACTGTGTCTACAAGATGAATCTTTACTTGTTTTTTTAGGTGCGCAACTAAATGAAGAGGTTAGGGTTCTAATGCTAGGAGTAACACTAGATTCGTATATGTCGTGTGTTGATTCCAATTGAGTAGCAAAATGTCTTCTTGAATTACATGTGACTCAAACCCTAGGTTTAGCAAGACTACCAACGTACTTGTGACCCTAGATTTATCCAAACCCTTTTAGTGCTTAATGATTTTGATATGTTAAACTTAGCGAGCTTGTGTCTAGGTTGCATAATCGGAAATAGATTAAGTGGTGAGCTTGTATTCACTTAACGAGGAACTAAGAAAGGGTAATGGGTTAATTCGAGCTTGTGAGTTAACTTCGGGTAAATTCAATTGAGATTTAGGATTCCATAACTGAGCTTTGATATGATTGAGTGTGTTTGGTGGTGGAGAATGAGTCCTTAGCTTTGTTTCTATCAATAGTTTAAAGTTATAAAATCTGTTTCTGCTTTGTTATCTTTCTGTGTTCAGTTTTATGTGAATTATTTAATATACCAAATCAACTCCGATTGTTTTGAAATTTTGTATATGTGTTATTCAATGTGTTTTTAGTGTCATGTAAAAGTTTCAGAAAATTCCATCGAGTATAGGTTAGTTAATTAATTTATTTTTGTTAACTATTCAGTAGCATAGTTTAGAGTAGCTTGTGACATTTGATTAGCAGTTTAGGAACAATCTTCAGCGGGTAATGACCCTTGCTTGATCACTATATTACCAACGATGATATTTGAGTGCAAGGTTTAAGCTGTGCATCTTTTAGATGTACCAATTTTTGGCGCCGTTGCCGGGGATTGTTTTCCTTAATTGCTAATCTGTTTTGTTTTTGTGTTTTTCAATTTTGTAATATACTAACTTAGTTTTTGTTTTGTTTTGTTTTCGGACTGCAATACCAAGGTTATTTCGAGCATGCTACTATAATGTGGGAGGATCCCAACTCAAGCATTTACAACAATGGTTGGACTAATGCTAACTCTTCATGGAATCCGGAAGCGTTCAACTCATGGCAGCCTTATCAAGTCCCTATGTATAATCCTTATCATCATGATATTGATTCATTCATGTGGCCGTCATACCAAGAGCAAGCACTAGTCCTCTTGGTTGATCTAATGAAGCCCTCCCTTGAGGCAATTGTACAAAAAGTTGCGAAAAGTGCGGAAGAATCATCAAGGAATATGGACAAAGCTGTGGAGAATATTGAGCGACATATCCAACAAATTATTAATTCTTTGAACCAAGAAACAGAGGAGCGGGAAACACAATCTTGGGTTCAAGAGTCATATCATGAGGTATTGACCAGTGAGGAAGAAGATTGGGCAGAAGCTAATGAGCCTTTGGAGGCCAAGGTACTTATGGAGTGCCCTCCTACACCTACTACAACTTTAGGGAAGTCCCTTGAAGTCACAGCCTTACCTCAGCCTCATAATGTATTCCATGAGTCAATTTTGGATGAGGATGAGGATACAGATTTGGATGAGCCCTATGAAAAGAAACTTGAGGCTGGGACATGTGAGGATTATGTGTTACACTATACAACCGAGCTTGAAGCATATGAAGATAGTGATATTGAAGAGTCCTTGACAGACGAGGAAGTTTACATTAAAGAAAGCAAGGTTCAACTTCATGCGAATGAGTACCAAGTGCCGAAAGCAATCATCATAGCTCATAAAGATCAAGAATGCAAGGATGACATGGAGGATTGCTTAGAAGAGGAGTCCAGCAAATCTCCTATAGACGGGCTTCTAATTCTATCACATGCCCGACCACCTGACCATTACTTGCCACATTCGAGCTTTACATTTGTTACCTCCATACAAGAAACTCTTGAGTTTGTTGATCATGTGGAGATGGTGATAGGTGAATATCCCAATTCTGATAAGAAGATTCTTTTGGCCATGCTTGTGGGACATAAGAAGAGAACGAGACAATGGAAGAAGAGAAAGAAAACGAGAAAGTTGAAATCCTATCTTTCCATTGTTACCAAGGAGCACAAGTTGCTTACAAGGGATCACCTAGCATCTTTGAAAAAGGTCAAGCATCTCATGGAACCAAGACCAAAACCTCCTGATTACTCTTAAAGAATTGGCCTGGCTGTCAGGCTGAGGACGTTAAACCAAGCGCTTCTTGGGAGGCAACCCAATGAATGAAGGAGGAAAATTGCGGTATTTTTCTAAGGGATGTTTTCTTTATTCTTTTCTTCTCTTTCTTTTCTTCTTGTTTTGTTTGGTTTTATGTTTTTGTGTGTGTGTGTGCAGGTGTCATAGTTGAGAAAGATTTACAGGAGTCACTTTTTATCAAACCAGTTTTTCTGACGCCCAGATTTCAGTCTACTTTGAACAGCTGTCGTTCACAGCTCCTTTGGAACCAATAGACGTAATATATATGGATCCAAATCCCCAGATGTCTATTTTCTAATGGCTTTGGCAGATCCAAATTTCAAGTTTCACACCATCTGTAGTTTCCAGTTGAGTACAGGAGGGTTGGAACAGAAAAGCAGAAAACTGGGCATCAGAGCCACTTAAAGTGCAAAACAGGGGATACTTCCGGGGGTCCAAATGAGACAAAATTATATGGGTTTGAAGCCCCGGATTTCTACTTCATTTCTACCAAAGGGTTTCTGAATGTGACCCCTGTAGCTTCTTGTATTCAGGTTTGAATGGACGAAGGTTATTCTGTCAGCATTTAGCCAGTTTTCTGTAATTTTTTTTTGCTAACTTTGCAGGTCTCTATTTTCTACATCCCTTGGAGTTGGAATGCGTGCCACATATGTATGGAAATCCCTAAATATAAACTTTCATCTCCAAGTGGAACCTTTGGATTCCGGTTCTTACTGGATGAGCTATGAACCTCGGAAACAGGGATGCTGCAAGGTTTTAGCTGAAATCAGTTTGTGAAAAGTGATGTTTCCTAATGACTTTGAGCATTATTGGAGTATCTTTGGTGCATTTGGCATAGAGCTTGCCCTAGACTTATAGCCTTGAGGTTGATATCCAAAGATCATTAGCATTGGGAGGTCTACAAGAGGGAGCATTCTCTACTCTTCTTAACTACATTTGTTTGTGATGTGTTTTCTCTTTCCTTCTATACTCAACTATATCATTGCATGATTATATCTAGATCAAACATTGAGGACAATGTTTAGTTTAAGTGTGGGGGAAAGGAATTTGAACTTTTTGTTATTTTTCAATCAAAAAAAAATGAAAAAAAAGAAGAAGAAAAAAAGAGTCTAGTTCTTAGGTTTATTTTCTGTTGAGTCTTTAGGGTTCTTCCAAACTCTATGATGAGCATGAACTGTTTACGGATTTATATTTTGGTCACAAAAGGAATGCAAGCATGTGTTAGATTCTTGATTTCAAATAATTGTTAATAGATTTTGATGATTATTGTGCTTGATTTATATACATTGATGGTTGGATTAATGTAACACTTGAGAATTGATGGATGCATGCTATGCCATGTTAAACTTGATTTAAACCCTTGTGAGCTTTTGATCCTGTATATGTGCTATTTCTTTTCTGAGTGCTTAGTGTAGAATCATCTTATTTTTTTGACGAGGATTTTGCATGATCTCATCTCTTATTCATCTTGGTTGAGACTCGGATTCGACTTGCATATTTTATAAGGACAAATGCTAGAACTTGCCCCAAAGCCTCTTGAAGCGTATGGTTGAATTGCATGATGGATGGGAAGGGATAAAGGCACTAGGATTACCACCATAGCAAAATTAACCTGTGTCCCTTTTATGCACACAAGATGTGCAATCCCCTAGTTAACCCCCTAGAGCCTACATTAAGCCTTTTTGTTTCATTACCCACGAATTCCTTAACCCTAAGCTTAGTATAGATTTATCCTTACCCTATTCTAAGGAATTAGTGGAGCAAATATTTTTAGAGATATATGTATGTTCAAGGTACTTTTGTAAGCAAGTGTGGGGGTAAGACTTGTCCATAAAAATAAAAAAAAACAATATATGTATGCCGAAACAGAAAAAAATATGAAGAAAAAAAAAGTATACGGCAAAAGAGAGGGAAAAAAAAGTGTATGGATTTTAGTCCCCCTTTTGTGAATAAGGAGCTTATTTTTAATTGAAGGCCTGTTCAAGAAAATTTGGCCTTTGTCCTATTTCACAAGTGTTAGAAGAAAGGTTTAGAATGAAGCAAAGGCCCAAGAAGATGACATCTGGCCTTGAAAAATTACTTGCTTCATGTTTGAAGATTGATTACCTTGAGGAGTTCCAAGATTCTTTTATCTCTTATGTTTTTCTGGTGCTCCACTAGGTTCTTTAGGATCTTTGAATTTTCCTTCCTTTTCTTTCTTTTAACCTTAATCTTTGGCCCCATTACAACCCTGAATAAAGACCTTGTTGATCTTTGAAGTTGTGCATTTGATTTGTGGAGACTTGTGTAGAGGGGTGAGCATATGGTGTCACTGGCATTTCATCCGAGTCTTGGCGTTCCAATCATGGGATCATATGTAAAAAAAATTCAGAAAAAACCTTTCTTTCTTATTATTATATGTGAGCTATTTGTTTGTCTTATTACATCATTCCTCTCACATATAACTTGAGCGAAATATATGCTTATACATCAAGTCAGAAAATCATGAGTGAAAAGAAATTGAGAGCATCTTTGTGAGAAATTGAGTTGACGCGTGTTTGACCCATGAATAAGTTGGTTCTCCTTTGTTGCACTAGTTTGATTGTTCATGTATTATAAATTTAGCACTATGGTTATCAAAATAAATTAGCTCTGAAGTGAAATTGTGAATTCTGATATGTGACTGCTTGAATTTTGTTGATCATACTAGTGGGCATTATAAGTTCTCTGAGATGTTTGGAAGACATTAGGTCCGTGTCTTTTGTTATAGCAGTTAGTTTCTTTTGTTTTGCTCGAGGACTAGCAAAAGATAAATTTCTCATGCTTGTCTACCATCTGAACTCCCAGAATATTCGCCATATTTTCGCGCAAGTGGGGAAGCACACTCCTACTGAACACCACATTACTTTTCTGCAAGTTAACTTGTTGCCCCGACGCTTTCTCATAAATATTAAGTAACTGACGAATAAGATAACAGTCCTGAGGACTAGCATAGGAATATAACATGCTATCATCAGCAAAGAGCAAGTGACTAATAACAGGAGCCCCATCACAAATGCATAACCCCTGCCATTGACCACTAGAAACAGCATGACAAATAAGAGCCGATAGACCTTCAGCACATAGCAGGTACAAGTAGGGTGAGATAGGGTCACCTTGCCTCAGACCTCGCTGCGGAGCAATGAAACCCCTGGCATTGCCATTAATGAGAAAGGAATAATGTACCGTGGACAGAAAAAACATAATCAGTTCCACCCATTGACTAGCAAAACCCATCTTGAGCATAATTTTCTGCAAAAAACTCCATTCCAGCCTATTATAGGCTTTGCTAATGTCCAACTTAAGAGCCAAAAAGCCCTCATGACCTCGCTTCAATTTATGCATGTAGTGAGCCACCTCTGAAGCCACAAGTGTATTATCAAAGATTAGGCGATCTGGTACAAAAGCACTCTGTTGAGAGGAAATAAGAGCTGGTAGAAAGCTTTTCAACCTGTTAGCAACAACTTTGGAAGCAATCTTATAAATGATATTGCACAAAGCTATGGGTCTCAAGTGTGACATATTCACCACTTCCTTAATTTTTGGAATCAAAACCACATGAGTAAAGTTCAAATCCGGGGACATCTCCAATTTAGTCAACATAGACATAACAGCATTACTCACTTCATGACCCACCAAGTCCCAATATTTCTGAAAAAAGAAAGGAGACATACCATCAGGCCCCGGAGCTTTGGACGGGTGCATTTGAAAAAGAGCGTCTCGGATCTCCTCCATGCTATACGGAGCCAATAAGGTCTCATTCATTGAATCCGTAACCCTTGGCGCAATGGTTTGTAGTACCATCTCCTGAGCTTCCAAATCTGAAGGCTGAGAACTAAAAATGGATTGGAAATAATCCAAAACAACTTTATCGATCCCATTCTGTGAATCCTGCCAGACACCATTGTCATCAAAGAGACCCTTGACTTAATTTTTTTGTTGTCGATTAGAGGCTCTCTTATGGAAAAATTTGGAGTTCCTATCTCCATCTTTGAGCCATATTGCACGTGAACGTTGACGCCAGTAAGTCTCATCTATCGACATCAATTCGTTCAATCTTCTAGAAAGTTGTTGCTTAGCTTCCTGGTCATCTTGATCAAAGGGCTTCTGTAATAGGGTGTTAAGCTGTGAGCGAACTACCTCCACCTCCTCCCTCCGGCTTCGGAAAACAGTGCGATCCCAAGTCAACAACTGGTTTCCAACTCCTCTTATTTTCCGACATAACTGAAGCATAGGGTTCCCATTATAAGACTCACTCCATACTTCCTCCACCTTCTGTGTAAAACCTTCATGAGCACACCACATTTCCTCAAAGCGGAACCGCCTTCTCCTTCTCTCCAGCTGCGACGGCTCACGACGCACCTCCAGAAGAATGGGAACATGATCAGAATGACTAGGGTGCAAGTTCACCACCCTAGAGAAACTAAACTCTGTCCTTCATGCTAGTGAACAAGTGCCTCTGTCCAAATGCTCTTTGATGCTGGGACTGCTCCACATGTAGATACCACCAGCAGCTCCCATGTCCTCCAAGTTACAGTCCGACAAAGCTTGCCGGAACGCCTGCATCTGGCCTTGACTTCGAAGCCGACCGCCTGACTTTTCCCCCAGGTCCAACGTTAAAATCTCCAACAACAATCCATTTCTCCGCCGGATCACGGGCCAAGGATCCCATTAAATCCTAAGAGACATGGCGTTGACCAGTTTTCGGGTGCCCGTAGAAGCCGGTGAAACGCCATTCCATGTTGTCTGGCCCTTTCACCATCGCATCAATGAAATACCTGTTCACATCTCTTACCTGGACAGAGATCGAATCATCCCACATCAATGCCAGACCTCCTGCTCTATCCACCCGATCAAAATGAGCGATGTGAGGGAGTCCCACCGATCGAAGGAGTGTCTTATGCTGCTGTTTGGTGCAATGGGTTTCACTAAGAAACACCAAGCACGACTTATGCTTCTGAATCAATAACTTGAGGGCATGCCGAGTTTCTCTGTTCACAATACCTTGGTAATTCCAAATCAAACAATTCATGGTGTGGAGGCAAGGTGTCGAGCACCTACTGAAGCCGGAGATCGGCACTGCAGAAAACCCTAGAAACAGAGGCGGTAACCCTAGTTTCAAAAAGTTCTCGATATTTTAACTCAAATTTCCGCAGAAAATCAAATTAGATTCTTGTTTAACATGTTTAATATTTTAAAGAAGGGATGTGTATTAAGTGAATGAGTGTGTGTATATAAAATGCAGTATAATTGTTCAACTTTATATATATATATATATAGGTTCAAGGTTTTGTCTTTTGCGAGAAAAACTTCCTCTTGTTTAAGGAAAAACGTAAATTAACAGAGAGAGAGTAATGTTGCAGAGAGAATGGAGATTCAAGTGTGTTTTCATCTCATACAAAAGAGGTATTTATAGGGATACATTTGAGGTGTGAGTGCTTAAATAATAATGCAACTTGATGGCATCTTCATTTGCAGCTTCACATTGTGGCATCTTCATTTGCAGCTTCACATTGTGGCTGTGATGATGATGATTGTCATACTTGTTCCCCTTTGGCATAAAGCTTGTCACACAAGTCACTATACCTACATTATACACTCAAGCACCTACTCAAATACCTATCTTATACATGATATAGACATTTATACTACAACACTCCCCCTTGGATATTTCATGTCAATAGTATTGTCTAGACCGTGCGCTTCGAAGTTGCCTAGTTAAAAACCTTGCCAAGTAATAAAACCCTGTGGGAAAAAACAACCTTGGTCGAAGGAAAAAAAGAGCACAACGCGCATTGAGTGTGGAGTATGTTTCTGGATACTCCCCCTGATTTAGACTCTTTCTTGTGTCTCCCAAACGTGGTGCTTCTCTTGTTGCCTCATTAAAAACCTTGTCGAGTAACAAAAACCCAGTGGGACAAAAATTACCTCGGTCGAAAGGGAAAAAGAGCACAACACACTCTTCACGTTTCGAGACCATATGTGTAGACATCTCCCCCTCTGATTGATCTTTTGAGGAGAGTCAGTTGTTGCTGATTTATGCTTGGTGTTGTCGCTTTTGATGTAGCCTTGCTTCATTCGTTCAATAATAAGCAGCATTGTCCTAAATGCTTGTAGGCTCATCTGTGGTAGACTTTAAATTAACCACAACTGTTCGTACATGCGTAACTATGGATTCAATCCATATACATTCATGATCTTCTTCGTGAAGAGCAATAATCTCTGCATTGTTCGAAGATATAGCGACTAATGTCTATTCTGTAGACCTCCAAGATATCGCGATCTTACCCATGGTGAACACTTTACCAGTTTGGGAAGACCTTTGTATGGGTCAAGAAATACCCAACATCAGCAAAACCTTCCAAAACACTGATGTCATTTTGGGGTAGAGATAGAAAACGCAGGCCAGCGTTTGGCGGCGTTTCTAGTGTGTGATGGGTCCGAATCCATCATCTTTCTATAGGGATAGAATAAGCCCATATCGATCGTACATCTCAAGTTATCGAAAGATATCTTTTACACCAATCTAATGGCGTCGCGTTGGCGCAGAGCTATACCTTTAGCTAACAAGTTCATGGCAAAGTGAGATGTCCAGTCTTGTGCATTGAGCTAAGTACAATAATGGGCTTTATTGTACTTGAGTAAGGCACTTCAGCCTCTCTAACACATCTTCGTCCGATCATCCATTTAGACGAAGAGGATCCTTTTCAGGATCAAGACTACGAATGATCATGAGGTGCTTGAAGGCTTGACCTCGTCAAAATGCCTAAGCATCTATCAACACGGTGCTCAAATTCAAAAACCGAGGCTTAATCGTGTTCCCCAAGAATCCTTCATCTCAAACTCGGATTTCAAGTGTTCAGCGGTTTCCCTTAACTCTTTAAGGGCTTCTAATAAAGATCATGTCCAACATGAAAATCGCAATAGAATCCGAAACTTGTTATGGAAACGCGCGGGCATATCCCTTCTCAATCAAGTAGTCACTTTAGTGAGCGTTTCAACTCTATTGCAAACGCGCTCGGTGGCCTAGAGCCACTTGATTTGGGTAAATAAAGTTTCACTATGAACTTTCATGTATATTTCGTATCTAGATCCCCATAGAGATACGTAGTGACCACATTTATAAGCTGCATGTTCAGTTATTTGGAAACTACCAAACTGACAGGGTAGTGGATGTAATGTCATCCATTACGAGAGAATATGTTTCATCGTAGTTAATTCCAGTGCGTTTTGTGAGAAGCCTTGCGCCATAAGGCGAGATTGCCATCTCGTTTTCTCAACACGCTTTCTAACGAAGTCCCATTAATCAATAGGTTTTATGTAAGGAGGTGTTGGCATCACTGGCTCAAAAACCTTCCTCTTCGTTTAATCTGGATTGCATCTTTCCATTTAGGCTCAATTTCTCTACGTTGGTATTCATACTTCAATGGAGTGTGGTTCGATATCATTGGTTTCAACAAACTCATGCGCAACTACATCATCAATTATGATGGAGTTTCTTTTCCACGTCTCATGTATACTAGTGTAATTTCATAGAGCTCTATATTCTCAGGAATAGGTTCTGACGTTGAGGTGTCCCCCAACGATAACCATAATCTGGAAGATATTCATGAGACGGATGTTGAGTGTCGATGATCCAAGGATGCCAAAGTCTCCTTCGAATCCACGGGCTTCCCACGCATTCTAGCTGGGGCCATGGCCTATAACGCCAAAGTGCCACTTTCTATGGCGTTGGCGCCTTGCCTACCTCTGTGTAGGGTGGCGCTACGTCCTCTTGTAGGGACGTCCTTCCTTGCAGGCATTTTTGCAGCAAATGTGTGTGATCTCGTCACTTCAATAGGTAGGGATCGAGATGAGACATAGTAGGGACAAGCTACGACTTTTCCTGTCGTTCCTGCTGACCATTCATGTTCTTATCTCCCCCTAACGACGGGAAGACTGTCTCATCAAAGTGACATCCGTAAATCAAACGGTAAGGAGATCGCCTGGCAAGGGCATTAAGTGGCGGACGATTGTTGGAGTCTCAAATCCAACCAAGTTGCTCACTTGTTTTTAAGGACCTACCAGAGGCGCTGTGGCAGCGCAATTGGCACATAAATTGCTCACATTGGCACATAAATGGCTCACTCGAATGTGCGTAAGTACAAAATATTTGTACCCAGTCACTAGCTGTAACGCAGGGATACATTGAGTGGCGGTAGGTCGTAGAGGAATTAGCATAGTTGTATGCGATATTGCATCACCCCAAGTGGATATAAGGAGATTGGTGCGCATTGCCAATGTCTGAACTACCATCGTAGTTATTTCTGCGAAACCATTTAGGTGTGTATATGGGAATGTGATGTCCAACATCAGTCCCTTTGCAATAACCATCGAAAATCTTCGATGTATACTCACTAGCATAGTCAAAACCCAATTGACTGAATGGATGATCCGGGGAGTGAGCCCGTTGTTATATGATTTGTGCTAGGAGTATAGCATACGTAGCTTTTACATGTGGATAATGGCACAACACGTGATCAGTGTGTTTGCGTGTCAACCAACATCATGAGATATTTAAACGTCCGCAAGTTAGTTGAATAGGTCCATAAATGTAAGAATGGTATTTTCTTTAGTGTCCTTTGCATAGGATGGTCTCGATCCTATCTTTGTTAAAGAGCAAGCTTTGCAAAACGAAGTAACTCTTTGGACCAATCTTTGGTTCGTACTTCTTTTCGTTTTGAGGAATGGATGTCCGTGAAGTCTTTAATATACGGAACATCATATCACGACCTGGATATCCCAAACGGTCTTGCCAAAGCCTATATGTGTCAGAATCCCATAAGTCATCTCTTATGACATGGTTTGATTCAATGACTCGAATAGTGGTTGCATGCAACCCATTAGAGCGACACATAAGTTTCTCTAATACTCGTTTATGTCCGTAGTCATTAGAGGCGATGCAAAGGAACTCTTGTCCATTCTTACAATGTGTTTCCACATAAAAATCATTGGCTCTTATATCTTTCAAGTAATAAAGTTCGAAATTTAACACATGTCCATGACATTGAATAATAATGCGACACTTTATTAATAGCCAATGATTACATCAAAGTTTCCAAAGTCTATTCCAAAATAAAATCAAATTTATACAAATTGTAATTGCTCAATCCGTTTGGTAATTCCATTGAAATATGACCAGGGAAGTAGAGAGATGTTGGTGGAGCGAGGCTCGCTTAAATACCCAGATCTCAATTACTTTCCTAGACATCATACTTCATTGGGTACGCCACATGAGAAAGAGTCAATACAATTGTTATTTATTGACTAAGGCACATTTGCCGTTTATTGGAAAATAGAAAAGACTATTCTAATAAAAGTCTGCGGCATCCTCGTACTCTTTATTTGCAGCTTTGAAGTCCTCAGTGGTGAGAGTGATATCTTCACCATCTTCATCTTCAGCAAGATTGATATCTTCATCTTCAGTAGGATTGGTTTCTTGCTCTCTCAATTGCCTATACTCCTTGTAGCTTTCAGCTAGTTAGGTACTTGCATGGCATTGCTTGAGCCAATGCTCAATTGATCCACATCGATAACACATGTCATTGTGGTTACCTCCCTTCATTTGAGGTGCAGGTTGTCCACGTTGTGGATATTCCCTCGGAGGGTTGCTGCTACTACCACGTCTCATGGTGCGACCTCCACGGCCCATATTGTTACCATATCCTCGGCCCATGTTGCTACTGTATCCACCTCTCCCACGTGTGTAGTTTCCACCACGTGTGTCCGCTCTAAAGTTGCGGTTTCCTTCTTTATTGGGGCGGTTATATGGACCCATTCGTCCTTCTTGTCCCCTGTTATTAGGGTACCGCTCCTTGTGCCCTCTCTTGGGTGCATTATAATTCGCCTCACGAACGTTTTTGGTTCCAACGGGCCTTGAATTATAATTCTTTACGAGGATGTTGTCGTGCTTCTCAGCTACCGACAAAATATTGATGAGCTCATTGAACCTCGTAAGTCGTCCAGCATTGAATTCAATGCGATATTGCTTTGATAGTATAATTGCTACGACGGGAAAGGTGGAGAGAGTCTTCTCAATTAGGTCTTCTTCTGTGAGAGGTTTTTCACAGAACTTCAACATGGCTTTTAGCCAAAGAGCTTCTGAATTGTATTCAGCAACAGACTTGAAGTCGGAGAAGCGTATATTGTTCCACTGAACCTTCAAGTCAGGGAGGAGGGAATCTTGGATATTATCAAAGCGCTCTTCTAGCGCTACCCATAGGTCCTTTGCATCTTTAATGGACATATACTCTAATCTGAGTGCTTTGTCCATATGACGTCGCATCAAGATAATTGCTTGTGCATGCTTTATGGGTGTTCGTTGGAACACAAGGCCCGCGTTTGGTGCCTGGATTATGGGCAATATCCCTTTCGATGTGAGATGGTTCTCAACGTCGGTTTTCCAACTATGGTAATCCAAACCTGTTGAGTCAAGGATTTGAAAATCGAGTCTAGGTTCATTCGACATCCTGAAAAATAGGAAGAGAAGATATATTAGTTTCGGAGTTTAAACTTCCACGAAAACTAAAATAATAAGATTTCCGAGCTATGCTACCAAGAAATCAATTTTCAAGAATATTTGGATTAGACCAAAACAATGATGTTTGCGGACGCTCTTAGTCCGAATATTATGAACACTCTTAGTTCATTGATTACGAACGCTCTTAGTTCGTTTAGGTTGAATCCCCACGATTCCGCTTTTAGTTGATAAATTGATACTTGCGGACTCTCTTAGTCCGAATATTATGAACACTCTTAGTTCATAGATTACGAACGTTCTTAGTTCGTTTAGCGTGAATCCCACGATTCCGCTTTTATTTCATAAATTGATGTTTGCGGACGCTCTTAGTCCGAATATTATGAACGCTCTTAGTTCATTGATTACGAACGCTCTTAGTTCGTTTAGCGTGAATTTCTATAATTCCGCTATTTAATTGTAAGTTCCCGAAAAAAGAAAAAGGAGGAGAAAAATAAATAAAAACTCAAAAGCAGGAACTTTTAGTAAAGAATACCTTGAAATAGTGTTGTCGGAAATGACCGAAAAGTTGCCAAAAAGTCGCCGGAAAAGTGTCCGAAAAGTTGTCGGAAAGTCGCCGGAAAAGTGTCCGAAAAGTTGTCGGAAAAGTGTCTGGAAAGTCGCCGGAAAAGTGTTTGGCAGGTGGCTCGGCAGCTGCTGCGCAGGGACTCGGCAGGAGGTGCTGCTTGCTTTTGGCGGAATAGTGAAGGTCCCAAAACAACTCCGATAAGGCTGAAATTTGGAGGTCAGATAGAAGAGACAGAGACGAACAACTTTGGTGAAGGAAAGATTTTGATCTGAGGTACCGATCAAGATGTTTCGGGGCATGCAAGCAGGCTGATCTGCACAGGAACCAGCATGCTGAACAACTCCGACTTCAAATGATGTACAGGTATCAAAACCACTCCAATAAGGCTGAAATTTGGAGATCAGATAGAAGAGACATAGATGAACAACTTTTATGCAGAAAGTATTTTGATCAGAGGTTCTGAACAAGATGTTTCGGGGTGTGCAAACAGGCTGATCTGCACAGGAACTAGCGCAGGGGCAGCGCACGGTATGGCTAGCAAGGGCTAGGAGCTCGTGCTGATAACGTGTTTAAGGAAAAACGTAAATTAACAGAGAGAGAGAGAGAGAGAGTAATGTTGCAGAGAGAATGGAGATTCAAGTGTGTTTTCATCTCATACAAAAGAGGTATTTATAGGGATACATTTGAGGTGTGAGTGCTTAAATAATAATGCAACTTGATGGCATCTTCATTTGCAGCTTCACATTGTGGCATCTTCATTTGCAGCTTCACATTGTGGCTGTGATGATGATGATTGCCATACTTGTTCCCCTTTGGCATAAAGCTTGTCACACAAGTCACTATACCTACATTATACACTCAAGCACCTACTCAAATACCTATCTTATACATGATATAGACATTTATACTACAACACCTCTCTTTTTTTTATGTGGTTTTCTTCTGGAAAAAAGATTGTGTATTGATGCACTCGAGAGATGCGCATCAGTTCAGAACAAAGTCAAAATTGCAAGTATTTTCTATTCAGTTATCATCATCAATTGAACAGAAGATTACTTCATTCTCATTCTCAAAACTGCTCGAGGTTGGGATGAGTACGTAATTTCATGCAAAAGCCTGATAAGTAGAATACTGAATACTGAGTAATTACATAAAATGTCGATCAAAATGACAGTAAATCAATAGGTGATTACAACTACTCACTAGTCATAATGCAACTAGTTACCAAACTCAGACTGCCTACCTAAACTGAGCAAATCTTCTCTCCGACTAGGCATCCGTCTCTTTCCTCACCTCTGCTGTGGAACAACACAACAGATTCGTAAATCGAGTTGCCATCATCGTGACCATTCAAGCTCCGAATCTTCTCCAAAGCACCATTCTTGTCATAAACCTCTTGCAAAGAGTACACAAACCCTTTCCATCCTTCCCCAAGACCCTCTCTACTCAGAGCTGGTTCAGGAAACTTGTGAAGTAGACTGAGAGGGTGAATTTCAGAGTTGGGTAACTTGACGAATAGCAGTTTGACTTCCGATCAAGTATTGGATGCATGCTCATTTGCCCCATCCTCTGCAAAAGAGAATCTCCTATTAGAAGTTAAATCAGCAGAAGGTCACACAAGCTAGCAGGATCTAGTATAGACCAAAGGAACAATCTCAAGTCTAAATTGTCCGATGGCAGGTCATTGTTACAACCTTGCATACCTTCCCAATAACTCTAATAAAGTCCAGACGCTTGGAAGAGATGCTCTTGACTCAGCTCCATCATCGGCCCATGTGATTAACCAAAAGATTTTCTGTGACATAGCTAATCAGTCCAACTTGAAAACCAAAAACTTCAAGTTATGATATAATATACAAAAAGGTATGCACGTAGCTTACCAAACTCTGATAGTCTGATGCCATTCTGAATGCATCAAGCTTCAATATGAGCAGTACAAGTAGCCTGGTGCGATTCTCATCTACAATATATACATAATTAGATAAGATGCTCAGCTGCCTGACTAAGCTACTCCAACCTCGGTATCTGATTAATGAAAAAGGTAAAAAGAAATTAGTAACATAGCTAATCACTCCAGCATGAAAACGAAGAACTTCAAGTTATGCTATTATTATAATTATATGCAGCTTACCAAATTAGCATCCCATAAACTCCAATGCCATTCTTAATGCTTCAAGTTTCAATGTAGTAGCATCTACACTATATGCCAAATTATGTAAATAGAAGAATTGTATAACCTGAATTTGAAGAGGATAATCAATTACAATTTATAAACTATCCGAGTATTTATTGAAAATTTTGTATCTGAAATGTCAGTGCAAGAGAAAGACAAACCTGAGGAGGTGAGGATCATCTTGTCCTTGAGAAGTCCAGAATCCTTTCAGCTCTATACATGACCGAGAATCATCATTTCCTGTATATAAGCAACTTAAATTGGCTAATAAGCCCAGAGACTTCATACACAAATCAGACATTGCAGACAAACATATATAGTAATCACACTGCTCTGCAATTAGCTGTATGTTTAAGAAATCAAGCCGCAGAAGTAATTAAAGCTGATAGGGAGTTCAGTTCAGTATGTGAGGAAGCCATGAGCTGCCTAGCTAATAGCTACAAAGACAATGCTTGATGCTCAACTGATGTGAAGGTGCAAGAACAATGTAATGAAGATGTTTGTTATTCGTACCTTCATTCCTGGAACAGTCACTGGTACGGTGGCAGTTAATGTATCCGTCTTTGACAACAAGCTAGTCAACAGTTCACTCATTTCAGCTCGTGCTGTCTTTGTTTGGCGGACAAACTACAGGGAAGATTCTGTTGATGAAGGAAGATGTAGTGCTTATCCTCTCTGCATATAAGTACAGAATCTTTAAGGCAGGTTCGAAGATGTCGGTGATTCGATTTCAGTCTATCACTCTGTCACATTAATAGGGAAGTGAGACGTGTTTGGAAGTTGGTCGAGCTGGGATTACTATCAGATATTGGCAGATCATTATTCCCATCCTCCATCTAGGTACAACCAAACAACCAATAAAAGTTAAAAGCAATCTCTGATGCTCGATTTAGTGCGCTACTCATAATCTAACAGAACAATGTTCAGAGTCAATAATACAGACAAAACAAATGCTCTCTAGTAAATTGTATACAAATAAAAAGCGAGTAGACATTTCTCAGAAAATACAGCTGCATGCAGTTGCAACTTAAGTCACAAGTAACAGCAGTTCCATGCCGCAAGGCACCAGTTATGAACTTATGATATAAATCATATAATAGCTTACCAAAGTACAATTCGATCAGGCTCTCAACTCCAAGGCGATTCTAAATGCTTCCAGCATCGGTAAATATTAGCTTTACATGTATCTTGGTACGATTTTCTTCTACATTTGATACAAAATCAGAGGACTTAGTAACCTGAATCAAAAGAAAATAATAAATTCTAAACAACTTGCGTCAGAGGAAACGGAATATTATTAACAGTATATGAAGATATAAGTTATAATCAGCAGTAAAGACACAGGCACAACCTAGGTAGACCAAAGAAACAATCCCAAGTTGAACAATCTTCTATGATGGCTCATAGTCACACCTCACACCTCAAAACCATGCACAGCTTCCTAATAAAGTTGAGACACTCGAAGAGATGCCTCAGCTGCTTGGCTAGGCTCCATCCATAATACATCGAATTAACCAAAAGGTTAAAAGCAATCTGTGATACCGAACCCAATAGATAATAAGTTGAACTCATAAATCTATGTGGAACAACATTGTTGCAGCAATGGGCTAAATGCTAATCTCAGTCTTCAAAACATGGCAAAAGTGAATTTTCATGGAATGGACCTCATGGTCATATCCACTCTTTTCTTCCACACCTCGAATATCTTAAGCCAATAACACAACTATTTCATGCCATGGGATCAGTCTAGTTTGTAACATAGGCTTACTTAAGATGGTTATGAAAAATTACCTAGTTTAGGTAAGATAGCCTGCCTCATCCATCAGTCAAATAGGTGATACAAAATAAGTTTGTAATTGCATGTTGTAATATTGTTGCTTGACATTCTACCGCAAGGAATGGTGGTTTGACTGCACCTGCAATATATTAATTGGATTACGGTAAGAAACTTGCTTAAAATAATGTGAATATGAAGACACACTTGTCTTAAATAGTAAGAGATGATTTTGAAAGAAACAGATATGAATCAAATAAAGCTGGTTGCAAGAATTTCAAGCCAATGCCAGAGACACTCAAAACTCAAGAACTTCAAGCAAGTATATACAGGCATGTAGCTGTTTTGATAGTATACTTGTAACAGGCCTATGATACTGTAAATAATTAGTACTAGAAAGTCCATAAAAGTTTTTTGATATCAGTAGAAGTTTTGATAGTCATGTTACTTTACAGATTTCTATAGGAATTTTCTCTGCTCATCACTGTTTTTCAGTTGGAATGACAGCACATATAACAATCTTGCACCCTATAATTCTCTATCTATATATTTTCCTTAAAATCAACTTATCTAAATGTAAAATAATAAAAAAATCTGTTACTCATACCTTGATTATCCTCTCTGCACAAGTAGAGATCAGCATACAGGCAAATTCGTATCAGCAAAAAGGAATAGGGAACGGAGACCTGGGCTGGGCTCCCAATCAAATATTGGATGCATGAGTACTTGCCCAATCCTCTGCAAAAAGGAATTAATCTCCTAGTGACGAGGGGAAACAAAAGTAAATGAAGCAGGCTTTGTGTCTACAAGCAAATTACCCTTCTTTCATCTATCATGGCCACCCCACAGCTTGTCAAATGTAGGTCTGATTGGTGCCTCAGATGCATTGCTCCAACAGTCCAACCTAGGTGCACCCAAATAACCAAAAAGTTAAAGCAATCTATGATCCTTAACTCAGTCTCACAGTCACAGTCTTACAGAGCCATATATGTGCCACAAACACACATGAACTGAGAACTTTAGGTTATGACATAGACAGCTTATCATATTAGCATCCCATCAGCTTTGCAACTCCAAGGCCATTCTAAATGAAGCCTCAGTGTGAGCTGTACATGTACGTTGGTGCGATTTTCTTCTGCAATACTAACATTAGTTAGACTTGACTATATCTTGAATCAAAAGAAAATGATAATTCTAGGTAACATAAGGTTTTGTTATGCTACCTAAAGATTTCTTTTGAATTATTCTGGAACTTTCCACACAACATGAAGAGTACCTGAGGGTCATCTCATCTTCAGGAGTCTAACCAACAGAACTTTGAAGCCGAACCTCCCAATTCCATACACAGAAGGGTGCTTGCAATCTTTCTAAAATGTACTTGATAGGGACCCAAGTTCCAGCATTAGAGGAAGAAGAGTATCATAACCAAACAGGAAGGTCTTCAAACTGGCAGCCTTCAGTAACCTCATGCCTTCTTTCAATGCTTTAAGAACATGTCTCTAACTGGTGCTGTTTGTAACCTCTTAAGCTCCTGACAGTCATGATCACCTATATCACACTCAAACATTAATCTCTCAAGAAAACCATCTGATGCATCATTCTCATGTCTATATAATGCATCAATATTCTCACTTCTTTTTCCTTGCTAATTACTGATAAACACCAAATATACTAAAACATGCAAATTTAGAATTCTATGGCAGGAGTTATGTACCTATATAAACAATGACAATATAACTTAGACGAGCAGAAGGATACACAAGCTAGCATAACCTACTTAGACCAAAGGAACAATCCCAAGTTTAACTTCTCCAATGACAGCTCATTGTCATAACCTTGCATAGCTTCCCAGTAAGTCTAATAAAGTCCAGACAATGGAAGAGATTGATATTCTTGACTAGACCGTCCTCGGTCCATGTAATTAATCAAAAGGTTTTACGAGACTTGCTAATAGTCCAACTTGAAAACCAAGAACTTCAAGTTATAATATAATCTACAAGTTGGTACTTATGCAGTTTCCCAAATTCAGATGCCATGATGAATGCTTATGCATGCAGCTTCAATACGAGCAGTACAAGCAGCCTGGTGCGGTTCACATCTACAATAGATACATAATTAGAGGACTTATCTATAACTTGGTTTACAGAAGAAAATCAATAAACTACCAACTGTCAAAAGATTTAAGGGGAATTCCCTATCTGGAACGTCAGCACAAAAGAAAAACAAACCTTAGTGGTGAAGATCATCTAGTATTGGAATTGGAAGTCCAAGAATCCCTTTAGCTATTCACGTGGGCATGAATGATCATCTGCTGTATAAAAGCTACTTAGTTTTGCTAATAAATACAGAGACTGGGCATAAAAATCAGAGCATTGAAGTTACCTGTATCCTGAAAAAATCAAGGTGAATACGGCTAAAATTGATAGAAAGTTGAGCATCGATCTGAGGAAGCACATGTATGACCACCTCAAGTGTTTGACCTCTTTCGTACCCTCCTAGGTTTGGTCTATGCTATAACTCTGCTAGCTCATGCTCAACTAATCACTGATGTATCTGAAGGGTAGGGGGGAAGACAATGCCTGATGCTCAATTGATGTTCCCTTGTCCCCTAGCTCCAATATTGACTTCCATTGGACATGCATCCCTAGAATACATAATGGTAAAAGAAATGATTCAATTATATAACTAGGAGTCCCATGCATGTGATAAAAATAATAACAGATAAGTGCACATATTAAGCTCACCAGGTTGAAATATGACGAATGATAGAGAACTGTGCTTGTTTCAAGAGAAGCTGAAGCCTGGAATGTGTCGAATGATGGAGAAATTACACATCCAAATAAGAAATATCCCATTAATTAAATGAAGCAACTGTATCAAATGTACCTTTGAGATGCGTCATCCAGATTAGTCTTCTATCACGATGGTTGGGATCTTGGCCCACTTCTCACCTATTCCTTGTCTGTAAAGGTCTTGGAGAATTGGAGATCTAAAGATGTGCAATTTCTGTAGTGGTGTCTCCCACAGGAAGTCCGGCAGTGCTTTTAGCTTGTAGCAGTACCCAATTGTCAATTGAGAGAGGCATGGCATGATTGTAATATTATTATTTTCCACTCCTACCCACTCTTCCCATGGCCCCATGTTGTAGAAGCCGAGTTGTTTAAGCTTGGGGAATGATATGAAAATGGAAGACGATGAGGAGGTTTGCCCATCATCTATTCCCAAAAACTCAACTCCTACCTTTGAGACTCCATGGAGTTGCACAATATGCAATGATTCAAGGGACGCCAGTTTCCCTAAAGGAGGCAAAACCCCACATTCCGTGCAAGTCTCAAGGATGAGCATTCTCAAGCTGTGTAAATACGACAACCAATGGGAGAAGGCGCCACCTTTATAAAACCAGATGTATAAAGATTCCAAATCTGGATGCGGCTCTAAGCCATTCATAATTTCTCCATGCTTTCCTTCATCAACCGAGTAAAACTCTAGTCTCAATTCCAGGAGGTGAGCCTTATTCACCATGATTGCTGCTGCATTCTCCGCCATATTTGGATTTCCCAGAATACGAATAGCAAGACTCCCTTGAAGCTGGTTCAAGTCTTTCAGATGTTCCAACTTGTTTCCTTCATCACCACCGATAATTGGGACAACAAACTGATCTAGCCTTTGCAGATCTGTTAATTTCTCAATCCCTTCAATTAACTTTAGCTCCCAACAGCCTTCAACATAAAGATGCCTCAAGTTAATCAGCCTTCGGACATCTACTTTTTTCAGATTCACGCAACGAACAAGTCGCAAGGTTTGCAGGTTGTATAAACTGCCCAGGGCGCTGGGTAATTCCTCCAACCCCAAATTCTCAGATAAATCGAGATACCTCAAATGTATCAATCCACCTATCGTCTCGGGAATTTCTTTGAGACAACCCTTCCCCCGCCAACCACGCAAGTCTAATGTTCTAAGGCATTTCAATTGTACTATCAACTCAAATATTGGGCCAATGGAATATTCGGATGATTGTATAGCTATCAAGGTACGTAATTTTTTATAATTAGGGAGAAAAGTTTGCAGAGAATCACCCTCGGTTGCATGCACTAAGGTCAAATGATGAACTTTATCCTTTGACACATCTCTTCTCTTACTAGCATCCAACTCAAAATCCAAAATCAAACATTCATTTTCTGTCAAATATTGTAGAAAGTCATGTACAATATCATGAATTTTGCATTTTATGTTTCCATACTCAAACTGAACATCCTCAATATCTTGAAAAAATGACCGCATTACTAAGTCATCAAAATAATTTTGACCAACCACTATCTTTTCTTTACTTTCTTTGACATTCAAATAATCTTGCGACATCCACAACTCAATCAAACAATTCCTATTGTACACATAATCTTTTGGAAATGTAACACAATACAAAAGACAACGTTTGGTTGCTGGACTCAAATCATGATAACTTAATAGTAGTGGTCGAAAAACATCTTGTTGAATCTCTTTCAATTCCCATGTCTTACTCTTTAAAACAGCTTGCCATTCATGAATCTTTTTCTTATTACGCATGAGGCTTCCTAATGTCTTTGCAGCAAGAGGCAACCCATTGCACCTTTTCACAATCTCTGATCCAATATTTTTAAACTCGGTGGACACACTACTCTCATCCATGTCTGCACTGTAATAGAACAATGACAAACAAAATGCTTCACCCAACTCCTTCAAATGGATCAATTGAGTTGTTGCTTTCATTAAAGTAACAACCTCCTCCTTTCTAGTGGTCACCAATATCCTACTTCCTATACCACCATTACGTAAAGGTTTGATCAATTCTTCCCATTGATCAGAGTTTGGGCTCCAAACATCATCTAAAACTAGGAGAAACTTTTTACCCTCAATCAATTTATCTATACATTGCGTCAGGGTTTGCAACACATTTGAGCTTTTTGAACTATTATCTTTATCTATTTCTTCAATGATAGCTTGAGCAATCTTGATCTCTTCAAAAGGGTCCGAGACACAGACCCATATTCTCTTGTCAAAATGAGATTTGACATTTTCATCATTATAAACAAGTTGAGCAAGAGTTGTTTTCCCCATTCCCCCCATCCCTACAATAGGGATGATAAGAGGAACTTCCTTTTCTTGACTACTCTCACTTATCAACTTGCTAACTATGAGGTTTTTCTCCTTATCTCGACCAAATGTTTTAATATTGGGAAGAGAAGTAGTTTTTTGTCGTTGAGGTAGTTCGGGGACCCTAGTGGTGTTTTGATGAAAGCCAAAACTTTGTTTGTTTTGATCAATCAAATCTAAACTTTCATTTAGCTCTTTTATCTTCGCAGCAATTTCGTGACGACGAAATAGCTGATTGACTTGGCCGAAGCGAAAGCAAGAGGAAGGAAAGGGAAAGCATACCTTCTTCTTAGTAGTAGCAAGAGCATTTGCACCTTGTTTTTCTTGGTTCTCCAATTGATGCATGAGAACTCTAGTGATCCACTCATCCAGCACGTCATCCATGTCGTCGGAAACATCATTTAGCTCATTCAGCCAATCTTTCACGCTGGCTTCCATCACTTGCCTCTGCTCTGCGTCCTCCAGTACAGCTCGAATAGCTTTGAGTTTCTTGGTGAGATTTTTGATTTCTTGCTTAACCCCTCTCACCAGCTTCAGCTCGCGTTCGACCTTGTCAAGGGCTAGCGTAGCCAAACGCTCTAACAGAACGTCAACTAGTATTCCAGCCATGTTCTTGAAATAGCTAGCTAGGGTTTGAGAATTGTGAGTAATCGAAAATGGAAGACTGAAAGGAAAGGATAATGTAGGATAATGAGTGTGCTATCGTCTTGATTGACTAGGCAACTTATCGATACCCTCTCCATTTTATAAGATCGCTGATACATAACTTTGTCGACAAGGCAAAAAAGGCAAAACTTCTCCAACGAAGATACCCACCTTCTATAACAGGTAAACTAAATTAAGAAAAGGATGCCCACATGCAAAAATTCGTACTCTTTTTCTTTCAGTTGGCCAAAAGAAATGATATGTTGTAGGAGAATAGAATTGTGTGTTTATTATTGATAATAGGAGCCCCTATATAGGGAGTTACAAGGTATACAAAAGGTAAGAGAATCCGAATACAATTGAATACCAATAACACTTTCCTATTACAATCCTAAACCCTAGTTTGTAGAGGCACACTATGTCGACATCCTTCAACACTACCCCTTGTGCCGCTCAAACTTGGTGATGACGCTTTGATCGTTGCCTCGTTAAAAACCTTGCCATGTAACAAAAACCCTGTGGGACAAAAATAACCCTGGTCAAAGGACAAGAAGAGCACAACACGTCCTTCACTCTTCGAGATCGAACATGTAGACATCATGCCTCCCCCATGATGTCAATATCTCCCCATGATTGCTACAATCATGGGAGTTCGGATAACTTTCTCAATCCGATGCTCTTCACATGTTTCTCGAAAGTGGATTTTGGTAACGACTTAGTAAATAAGTCCGCTACATTATCCTCTGATCGGATTTGGTTCACTTCAATATTTAGAAATGCTTGTTGTCATTTTGATGGAGGGAAGGAGGAGCACGGAAGGTGGCATTTTGCCTTGTGGGGTCCGATCCCACACTTCCGTCATCTCTTTTCTCTGTAGGGATAGAACAAGCCCATATCAATCGTACCTCTCAAATATCGAAAGATTGTCTTTATACCAATCTAATGGAGTTGCGTTGGCGCGGAGCTATATCTAGCCAACAAGTTCATAATAATTGAGGTGTCCGGTCTTGTATTGTGCTAAGTACAATAATGCGCCTATTGTACATAAGTAAGCACTTCTGCTATTAGCACGTCTTCGTCATCATCCCTGGGACGAAACGGATCCCTTTTAGGGCCAAGACTACGGACGACCATGGTACATCTTTGACTTTATCAGAAATGTCTCTTGACACGGTATACAAGTTCTGAATTTAGACAAAACCGTGTTCTCCCAAGGTCATTCCTCTCAAACTCGGATTTCAGATGTTCAGCGGTTTCCCTTAACTCTCAAGGGTTCCAATTATGTTTATCAACATAAACCGCGACAATTGCAAATCCGGAACTTGTCATGGAAACGCGTGGGCATAGTTCATTATATCCCTTCCCAATCAAGTAGTCATTTTAGTGAGCATTTGAACCTCGTTGCAAATGCGCTCCGTGGTCTAGAGCCACTTGACTTGGGTAAATAAAGTCCACAAGAACCTTCATTATATTCTGTATCTAGATCCCCATAGAGATACGTAGTGACCACATTCGTAAGCTGCATGTTCAGTTATTTGGAAACTACCAAACTGACAAGGTAATGGAGTGCAATGACATCCATTACGAGAGAATATGTCTTCTCGTAGTCGATTCCAGGGCGTTGTGAGGAACCTTGCGCCATAAGGTGAGATTACCATCTCTTTTTCTCATCATGCTATCCAACGAAGACCTATTTATGTCAATAGGTTTTATGTTAAGAGGTGTTGGCATCTCAGGCCCGAAATCCTTCCTCTTCGTTAGTGAATCCAATTCAACATGGATCGCATCTTTCCATTTAAGCCAATTTTCTCTACGTTGGCATTCTTCAACAGAGTAAAGTTCGATGTCATTGGTCTCAATAATTCCACGTCCTCATGTACACTAGTGTAGTTCGTAGAGATCTCTATATTCTCATGAATTGGTTCTAACATTGAGGTGTCCCCCAACGATGTCTCTTGGACATAACCACAATCCAAAATATTCTCATGAGACGGATTTTGAGTATCAATGATCAATGGATCAAGTTGTGCCAAACTGGCTCTCTTCTTAGGGCGAGAATCCATCAAACCTATGGGTCTCCTACTCTCTCTAGCGGAACCCATGGCCTATGACGCCATTATGCCACCTTTGTGGCGTCACCATACTACCATCCATGGTAGTGGTGCAGTTCCCATCTTCTCTGGGTGGCACCATGTCCTCTTGTGGGGACATCAATCCTTGCAGGCATGTTTGCAGCAGGTATATGTGATCTCGTCACTTTTAGGGGATCAAGATGAGACATAGTGGGGACAGACCACGACAATTCATGTCGTTCCTGTTGAACATTGACGTTCTAATCTCCCCCTAACGACGGGAAGACTGTCTCATCAAAGTGACAATTCGCAAATCCAGCGAAATAGAGATCGCCTGTCAAGGGTTCTACATAGCGGACTTATAGTTGGAGACTCATGTCCAACAAATATATATATATATATGCATTCGTTGCAATGACTCATGTTGATGCGCTGTGGCGGCGCAATTGGCACATGAACCGCACACTCAAATATGCATAAATACGAGATATTAGACTCGAACCCAGTCACTAGCTGTAACGCAAATAAAAGTTGAGCGGCTGCTATGAGTCGTAGATGAATTAGCATAGCTGCATGCGATATTGCATAACCCAAGCGGAAATATTGGTGTGCATTACCAATGTCCGGGCTACCATCGTAGTCGTTTAATGGTGGCTTTTCCGCGAGACCAATTAGGTGTGTACATGGGAATATGATACTTGATATCGATACCCAATGATATGCAATAGTCATCGAAAATTGTCGATGTAAACTCTCTAGCATTATCAAGTCAAATTGACTGAATGAGATGATCTCGGTAGTGAGCCCGTAGCCATATGTTATGTGCTAGGAATGTAGTATAAGCAGCATTACGAGTGGATAATGGCACAACACGTGACCAGTGTGTTTGCGTATCAACCAACACCATAAAACATCTATACGGTCTGCAAGTTGGTTGATCAAATCCATAGAATTCCCTTAGATTCTTTGTAAGAATGGAATTATTTCCTCAATCTCCTTTGCATAGGATGGTCTCAATCCTAAATAACAGGCTTTACAGAACGAAACATGGGCTTTCTAATCAACCAATGAAGGTTTTGGTGAAGCCATAATGTCACAATAGACTTGAGAAGTAGAGAGAGGAGTTTATGGCGTCAATGCCATGTATTTGTTGCAGGGGGTAGGCGGCGCCGACCATGTATGGCCGGTCTTTGCACAATCATGGCGCCATGAGGCACATGTGAATCTCCTCAAACCAATTCGTGGTTCTTACTTTGCTTCGGTCTGAAAATGGATGTCCGTGTAAAGTCTTTAATACACGGATCATCATGTCAAAGCCTATATGTGTCAAAATCCCATAAGTCAGCTCTCATGACATGGTTGGATTCAATAACTCAGATAGTGGTTGCATACATTACACTAGAGCGACACATAAGTTTCTCTAATACTCGTTTATGTCGTTTATTTTTGGTTGGATTCATTGTGAACGCTCTTAGACCGTACAGCGATCTTATAAAATGGAGAGGGTATCGATAAAACACCAAAAATTCGTTCTCTTTTTTCTTTCAGTTGGCCAAAAGAAATGATAAAGAATAATGCTTTTTCTTTCATGTTTTGCTTTGGTCAGAATTCTTTGAGTAACATGAAGGTCTAGAATTTTGTTTTGCCTTTTCCCTGAAGATGTTCTAACACGCTCAAAATTTTGGTAGAAGTTGGCCGGCCCTGTCTAGCATCAACATCTATGCACTTGAATAGATCTGCTTTAGATCTTTGATGGACCCAAATGAACATTTACTATTCTGCTTTTGGGATGAGGACTCGAATAATGGAAAAAAAAAAAAAAGGAAGGGTCGATTCTGCTCTTTCAATATTGTTTTTGAGTGACCTGTACCATACCAGAAAAGAAAGGACCGGGGGGGGGGGGGTCTTAATGCCAAGATTGGTGCCTCAGCTGCTTGACTCAGCCATCCAAATAACCGAAAAAATCACTTAGAAACCATCTGTAATAATGCTCGACTATGTTGAACAATGATGAAAGTCAAGAATACAAATAATAGCAAGCTGCCCTTTGTCTAGAAATTGGTAAAAGATAATGACAAAAAGGATTTAGACATGAAAATGTGTTTCTTCTTCAGAAAATACAGCCGCTTGCAGTTGCAACTTAGTTAACTCACATGTGACATGCATGCAGTTCCACTCCCATCCATCCCTTACAACTCCAATGCCATTCTCAATACTTTGAGCTTCAATATTAGCTGTACATAAGGTGATTTTATTCTGCAATAGATACAAAGTTAGAGGGTTTTGACTATCCTGGAATACAATTAATTAAATAATCAATTCTACAGAAACATAAAGGTTTTCTTCTACTACTTGCCTAAAGATTTCTTTCAAATTACATATTACATAATCTGGAAATTTGCATGCACACAAAATTAAGAGTACCTAACGGTAATCATCTCGTCTTGGGGAGTCTAGCCATCACGAATTTGAGGCCTAACATTCCAATTCCCTAGCCTACAGAAGTGTTGTTGCAATCTTTTTACAAATTTCATGGCCATATAGTGTGGATGGATGACTAATCTGACCAAGAATGTCAGGATGTGGGGCTACTTGATAAGGAGTTCAGTTGAAGCATCTGAAAAAAAAGTATCACAATCAACCAGGAAGATTTTCGATCCTGCTTCAAGAATATGGCTCTGCCTGATGCTATTTGTGACCTTAATTCACTGATAGACTTGATCGATATTAATGTTTCAAGAAAACCATCTGATGCAATAATGCGTCCTGTTAAATGTATAATGGTTGTATGCAGTCCGGAAGAAGCAAATGACCTCGATGTGGCCTGTCCTCTGGAGTAGATACATGAATTATGCTTGATGCATGAAACAAATGCTGCCCTAGATAGAGAAAGGTCTATTGAAGAAGTCATAGAAGGAAATAGGTCATAAGAATGGAATCGTGTATGAGCATCTCCTAAAAGTGCAGTCTGCCAATAGACTTTTAACAGGCTGATGAATAATGTAATGTACAAATACTTATTAATGTATAAATACTTGCTAAATGCTGACTAGTAATTATGTTTAGCAGATGCATACCATCTTGCATATGAAATTGTCTTAAAAGTTCCATATGAAGGTACGTTCTTCTTATCTTCCTGTCAAGACTTCTGAAAGTAATCGACAGTTCCATGTAAAGAAGTTTCCCTGCCGTCCATCACTTTTTTTTTTCTTTTTTTTTTTTTCAATTGGAATGACACAATATTGAGCAGACATTTTTCAGCGTGAGGAAGTGGGATCCAGAAGGTGCAAGAACAATGTAATTAAGAAATTTGTGATTTGTACCTTCATTCCTGGAACAGTCACTGGTTCTGTGGCAGTTAATATTCTGGCTTCGACAACAAGCTAGTCAACAATTCTTCCTTAATGTATCTGTACCAACGAGCTGAAATGAGAGAAGAACTGTTGGTGGACAAACTGTAAGGAAGATTCTGTTGATCAAGGATAGTGCTTATACTCTCTGCAAAAGTAGAGAATTTCCAAGGCAGGTTCAAAGATGCTGGTCATTTGATGTTAGTGTATCACTCTGTCACAACTGTTTGGAAGTTTATCGAGCTGGAATTACAATCAAGTATTGGCTGATCATTATTCCCATCCTCCACCTAGCTAGGTACAACCGAACTACCAAAATAAGTTCAAAGCAACCTCTGATGCTCGATTTAGTGCTACTCATAATCTAACAGAACAATGTTCAAAGTCAATAATAATAGACAAAACAAATGCTCTCTAGTAATTGAATATAAATAAAAAGCGAGTAGACATTTCTCAGAAAATACAGCTGCATGCAGTTGCAACTTGAGTCACAAGTAACAGCACTCTTCCACTACCTCCATGCAGCAACGCACCAGTTATGACAGTAAATCAATAGGTGATTAATTACAAGTACTCACTACAATCATAATGCAACTAGTTAATTACCAAACTCAGAGACTGCCTACCTAAACCGAGAAAATCTTCTCCATCTCTTTCCTCACCTCTGCTCTCTAATTCCATTATTTGTTGTGGGAGTTACAGATTGTCCGTTTTCAGGGCATCTCAAAGTGTGCCTGCTATGATTTTTGGACCTGCATGGTTTATTTTTTACTGTAAATACGTTATTCTTCAGGTAGTTGTTGATTGTTGTAAAATGGCTGTTGAGAGATTTTGCTCCTCTAGTGACATCGAAGCGATTGATTTTCTGAGAAAAGTATTGGTTTTAGTAACTTTCTTGCAATATTTAACATGAATTGTAAGAGTATCAGCTGGGAATGCTAACATCTTTTAGGTTTTTTTTTTTTATGATTGTTCAAAGTTTCTTCTTCTGCGAGAAAGACTTCCTTTGTTAGTGGTTTTCTTCTGCAAAAAAAGTTATGCATTCACGCTGTGAGAAATTATCATCAGAAGTTTAGAAAAAAATTGAAATTGTAACTACTGTGTTATTCAGTTACCATCATTACTTGAACAAAAGATTACTTCATAATTATAATTCCTATTCTCTAAAGTGCTCAAGGTTGGGACGAGTAGGTAATTTCATGCAAAAGGTAGGCAAGTAAATACCGTATACCGAGTCAAACATCACATCAAATTTATATATAACGAGAGTCTATTAAAATGACAGTAAATCAGTAGGTGATCACAACTATGTCGAGTCTCACTACAATCATAATGCAACTAGTTACCAGATTAAGACTGCCTAAACTGAGCAAATCTTCTCTCCGACTTGGCATCCATCTCTTTCCTCACCTCTGCTGTCGATCCACCATAACAGATTCGTAAGCGAGTTGCCATCATCGTGACCATTCAAAGCACCATTCTTGTCATAAATCCCTTGCAAAGAGTACACAAACCCTTTCCATCCTTCCCCAACACCCTCTCTAATAAGAGCCGGTTCAGTCCACTTCACAAGTTCCCTAACATAGCCAACATCAGAGAACAATTCCTCAGTAATAGGTACAATAGGCAGCAGCTGGATTCCAAGCAGGCACTCTCTCCGCTGTGCAGGCGCAAACCAAAGATTACTGTTTCTCTTATTAGCCCACAGCAGTACTCCAACTACCCGACTTTCCTTTGTGTAATCTGGTGCATAAATGTTATCTCCCTCTCTTACATGGCACCACATTTGAGCTGCCTGGATTTCCAATGCTGCAAGCATTGACCCTGTGGCCACAAGATCAGTGTCTCCATATGCTAATCCCAACAATGCAGCTGAGTAGTTAGCATTCACCACCTCGCTAGTGCTCTCCTGATTCCTGCTATCTCCAAATTCAGTCACCCCTCCTGCCCAAGAATGCAGTTTATACAAATCAAAGCACCTCAACCTTGGATAACTCGAACCTGACCTCCTCTCTAATTAAGTTCATAAAATCCGCGGCAAATGAATAAGCTTGAGGCTTATACTTCATCCCCCATTCCAAGTCAATCTTAGCGAGCACTGAAATGCCATACGGAAAGTAACCCAAGTGATAATGGTGATCATTGTTGTTAGTATAGGAACTTGTATGTTGGCATTCCCTTTATACAAAACTAGAGAGTTCTGGCTTAAGAGGGTGTGTGAGAAGAATGTTCTTAGCAATTGGAATTGAAGGTTCTTGAGGATCATGTTCTAGGCCTTCGCACCCTCATTCTTGGGGTTAATGCTCAGCTTGACACACTGGTTGTTAGAAAAATAATTAGGAAATTGCTATATTGTGAATCAGTATGTCTATAAGAAATCACTGTAATTCAAATCAAATACGATATAAGAAAACTAAAGTATGAAATCTTAGAAAAACCTTTGACAGAACGAGGCTAGAATTTGATTCTATAGCCTTAAGACAAATCGCCCCTCACAGGTGCTTGAAGGTTTGAATTGGCGAATGCCTCCCAGGATACAACGATCTTTCCTCTTGCAGAGAAAGCACTTTAATCAGCAAGAAACGGCGAACCAATGTAGTGTTTGAACCTTCTCTGTTTTTAACTCTAATATGAAATGCAGAAATTCTTTGAATACTAGATGAATTTTCTGATGCAAAAGTTGGATGCAAAGTGGTGGGATTGGTTCTGTAGATATGTTGTTGGGAGATTAGGAATGAGAACAAACTCTTAGACAGACTAACAATCATTTATTTGAGTCAGTTTCTATTAGAAGATACTGGAGCATTGAAGAGACAACAAGTTATTATTTTGTTTTGTGTTTGGGTTGCATTTGTTTTATTTTTGTTTTTGTTTTTTTATATTTTGTACATCCTAGGAAATCTGTAGAAGTCATTCATAATAAAGTATATAGATTTTCATGAATCAATAAAAGTCTGTTGCTAAAATCAATGATTTTAAGAAATCCATAACAGTCTATCAACTTTTTAAAGAGTCTGTGGACTTTTCAAAAAGTCTGTCATTTAAAAAAAGTCTGCACAAATCCAAATACAATACACCCTCCTACGTGTCTGGGTTTTTAAAAGGGTTGTCATATCAAGTGTTTCTGTCAATGTTTAATTCTCTGATTTGGACGTGTTTTGTTTAGAGCACATATTAGGTTAAAATCAGTTTTTATTGCATATTATCTTTTAGGGAAATTTGTTTCCTATTAGGTGTCAATTTACTTTTATTGGTTGATTGACACGTTGATTTCTACTTGTTCTATTTTCATTGTGTTGGGATAACAATCTTATTATAATCCTTGAGATCAGTTTTGAGTGTACATCCCAGAGTGTTGCCTATTCACAGCCCACCCTCACCCCTCCCCCCCCCCCCGCGGCCATTCTAGTACTTTCAATTGTAAACTCCAAACCCGACATCTGCACCAGAATCCAATGATCCTTGTTTAGTAACAATGCCACCCCATTCACTCTCATACAAAAACCCATTCCCACCAAAAGTCCCATCCAAAACCATGGCTCAATTGCATCCCTCAAGTACTTCTCAATCGCCAGAATCACATCAACATAACCCACCTCCTCAGCAATCAAAGCCAGCCTCGCCGCCCTGGCAACCAACTTCCCTAGAAATACGAAGACTCTGTCACAACTGGTGTCAAACTCAAACCCTCCACATCTTGGCACAATGCAGCCATGATCTCACTTTTCGACTCTTCCTTAACACCCTTAATCGAATGGCAAGTAACCGAAACAGGCTCTGGCCTCAGCACCCACGAGTCCCCTACAACACCAACAAGCTCACCATCAATGTTCCTATACTTAACACCCTCCAAAACAGCCACATGCATAGTCATCATTCTTAAGAAGCTTCACTTGTAGAGGATGAGCCAGCATAAGCAAATCCCAAGACCCTTTTGCTTCCCACTTATACTCCAAATTAAACCCATCTCTGGACACAGCCTCACCCGAAACAGGGTAGCGAGATCGAGCCTCAGATTCTGGGTCCGGCAGCACGGCAACCCTCACAATGCCTGAAAACCCAGAAGAAGTGATCACAGACAAGTTGTGGTCAGTCAAATGGATCGGCGAAGAGGTGTAGACCAGCCATGTCTGATCGTTACTGAGCTGGATGGTGTGCTTGGTGTGATCTTGGCTCGAAGAGAGAGATAGAATGGCATGGATGGTTGAGAATGATATTGAGGTCTGGTTCGAAACAGAGTATGTGAGATATGGGCTTCCCCGGACAAGAATGAATGTGAGATTGGAGGAAGGGAAGTCGAGGGTGACACCATTACACCAACAACGACCGGGTTAACGGGAGGGATATATCATCATCACTGATGGAGGAGTCCGAGTGCCTGAACTTGAAGGATGATATCTTAGACTACCTTGGGGTTACATCTTTCATATTTAGGCACTAGTGACTTGTTAGAGTTGCTGTACGAGTTATGGCGCGCAAATTTTAAATATACTAAAGCTCTGTTGCCCCATTCCCTGTTCATCACTGTACGCAGTGGAGTGACGGTTTTGCCCTTATTATTTTGATGAATGACAGTGTTGCCTGAGAAGTTCGGCTATAATTCTGGGTTCTTCTTCTTTTTGGAAGTATCTGTTTTCACTATCTCCACACCGACATCGGTTCTTGCAGACTGTCAATGTGGTTTTCGGTTCAATTTTCAGTCTATGTTGGGTTTCTGTTTGATTACACTTAACAAAACCTGTTTTTTGCTTTCCGATTTTGTTGAAACAGAAGAAGAGGAGGAGGAGGAAGAAGAAGAAGAAGAGGGAGACGGGAAGAAGTTGTCGCTCGATTCGAACAAATCATCTCAGGTATTCTATGATGGGTTCGAATTTGTTTGATTTATTTTTTTTGTCGGTCTCTCAGCTTTTCCATCATCATACATCACCATTTTGGTCTTTCCTATTCAAGAACCAATCTACGTAGTTTTCAATTTACCTGGGTTTGGGTTTTGTAGGGGTATTGTTCCTGCTGCAGTTTGGGGTTTGAGTGATTGATTTGAGGACGTTGAAGGTGAGTTTTTGATTTTGGGTAATTTCAGAACAACTGAAAAGAGAGAAATTCGCATTATTACCTGAAAACAGAGTAATCTGAAAACAGGTTGAAGTTTGGATCTTGGTTGTAATCTGAAAACAGAGTTCTGCCAAAAACAAGTAAAACAGGTTTGATCTCTAATGAAAGTCTTTCACTACTATTACAGTTCAATTGCTTTGGGAGTCATTTCTGTTGAGAAGGTGAGCCTCTGTCTATTTATATTCAAATATGTAATACAGTAATAGTGCCCTATGTACTATTACTGATACTCAAATACATCCAAAACTCTTTCCTTCTGAAATTTGAACCTTAAGTACAGAACTGCTATATTCATCCATTGTTATTCAGTTTTTCTTGCATTAGTAAAGACTTGGGGGGAGAGACTGAGAAAAAAGACATAAACGATTAGCATCAAAGTGATCAAAGGGAAAAATATTGGTCATACAATATGCGGGTTCTGACCACTAATAGGAATGAAGTTGTTTCCATTACTCGAAGACAAGCTTAATTATTTGAATGATGTACTTGAGTATCAGTAATAATACATAATATATATATATATATATATATATAATTTTTTTTTTTCTAGAAACTCCGAGGTGTTTAATGGATTTAGGATGGAGGTTTAGATAAGCTAACTATACTTTCACTACTATTGTTCTTTCAATTGGATGATTTACTGTTGTTAGTTTTGAAATGATATTAATTTTTATGTTCTATATACTTTATTTGTTCTATAGTTTCAAATTTAGGTAATTGACTGCGACAGCTTCAAGGTATGAATCTAATCATGGGATGAATAATAGAATGCTGTAATTGCTTTGGTTTCTTGAGTTAGTGTGAAAATGTTCAAATGGATAAACCTAGGAAAGGATAGGTTGTTGTAATTGCTTCGGTTTTTTTTTTTTTTTTTGGTGAAAAATGTAACAAAGTTTTAGTCTTTCAATTCCATTTATGATGTCAAAATGTTATAGTTTTCAATTTATGTACAAATTTGGGTTAGTTGATGCACTTATCTGGGTAGGTGAGAGTTTTTGTTATTTCTTTCTTTCGTTAATTGAAGCTCATCTGATTCAATTGTTCATGTGTGGAATTTGGTTTTGTAACTTCTTTGTTTATGATTGCAGAGATGGAGCTATCCCTGGTCTCACTTGAAAGAAACCTCCTTAAAGGTATACAATGCCAATTATATATCGAAGTATACATTTTCTAGATTCATGTGTAAGATAATTGGCTGATTTGAATAAAGTAATAGTAAATTAAGTTGGACAGAAATCAAGTATAGTGGGTCTGTGTCTAAAATTCTCAATTTGTTCTGACATTCTGAATTTGTTTATATTGGACAGATTTCCTATTATTCATGCTAATTATATAGGTCTGTTTTCTTCTTTGGAAGGGATGAAGAAGCCGTGAAGAAATCAACGCTGGTCTGCGCCGAAACATTGAAGGTATTAGACTCTCAATTTGTTTATATGGTGTGAAACCAAGTATTGTGAGTATGATCATAGTGTTTATTTGATTTGTTTGTGCCACTGTGATAGCTGAATTACCATCATTCAGCTAACATATACTTTTTATGTCCCTTTTCTCTTACACAGAACGAGGCAATCCAAGGATCTTTTCTAGAAGCATACTACACCACAGTAAGGACTGGTATAATAATCTGAAGTTTACTTTATCTATTCGAAATGATATGGTACTTACTGTTTCATTCGGTTTCTAATATAAATAAAACTATATGATTTATTTCTCATGGCATACCATCAGCACTGGTATATCTTTTTACTATTATCATTCTGCCTCAATGTAAAACTGTATAATTGTACCAAAAAAAAAAAAACTGTATAAGATAAATGGAATAGCAGGAAATTGGCTTTTAAAAATCATGTTTAGTGTCATTTAACCCAAACAATTAAGAAAACATGTGCAATTTCTGTTGTCAATCTTTCTTGTAGTACATTATCTACTCCAAACAGTTTTAGACATATGTCTGATAATCTGGTTTACTTAGGATTGAGGAAATTATTTGTTCAGTATCTTCCAAATTTATAAGTTGTTATAATTTTTTTTCGGCAAGCTTCTTTTAAATGTTTGCAATTGTTGAACTTTTTGTTTAATGGGAATGGGAATGTCGATCTAATATGTTTCACTTATGACTACATGCATATAGCCCAAGTTTAGCTTATTAATAGACTTAGAAAAGAATATGCATATGATTCTAGAATAAACCTTAACTAGCTAGGCATTCTTCATACTAGCCTTCCTGCACGCGCAATGCGCGTGCGGAAGGGCCGCGCTCGCGCGTGCGTATTGTCCTTTCTCTCTTGTCACACTTGTTTGAAATGTTACTTATGAGTGCAATATAATTTCTGTGCTGCATATTACCTAACTCTTACTTAATTCTTACCCCATACTCTTTTTCTCTGGGTTTGATATTGCTAATTCTTACCCCATACTCTTTTTGTCTGGGTTTGATATTGCAAATAGCAGATAAGGTTAACCTTCAGACTTATCTGCTATAACATTGGACTGACAACCAATGACCAATGTTATAGCAGATTAGTGATGTCAACTACTCTTTTCTCCCTCTGCAGGGGGTACCTACAATTTGTTTCAGACGTACAACATTACTTAAATGGACTGACAAAGTGAAATTTACGACCACGTTTGTAAGGAGTTAACAGTTGAGGAGGAGAAACTTTCAATAACCTCATAAGCCTTTGAAATTCACATGTAATTCTTTTTTGAAATAACACCAGCAACCAATATTCATCTTGCATTAATACAGGTACAAACTAAGCATTTCATCAGCTCCTAAAATCCCAAATCCCTGCTATGAAGCTTTCAATCAATTGTTTACATGTAACAAACGAAACAATGTTTCATGCAAATTAACCTGATCTTCATCCAGTGGGTGAGACTGCGATAAAATAGCTTCTGAAGAACTCACTGATTGTCTCCTCTCTCCTTGAGAGGTATTTGTACTTTGCCTTTCTGCATTGGGTGCATGAACACGGGATGGTTCCTATATAGTAACTATGTTAAGTTCAAAACATAATCGTCACAGAAAAAAGGTTCTATAAGTTGTTATATTCTATCTATGAAAGGAAGAAAAGTACAATGCTAATCTACCTGGCCATCATTCGATGGCTGAGGGCGTGATGAAGAAACTTGTCCCATAACAATCTGGAAAACCACTTCAGCCATTAATTAAAATTCCAAAAAAAAAAAAAAAATCCATGTAGTTTGGGTTAAGAGTTGCACTCGAAATCCTTACCAATAAGGAATCAAATACGGCGAGTTTGAATTAGATCAAATTCTAATCAAGGCCTTACTTGAGGCCGCATCTTTACTTGATGGTTGCAGTATTTTGGCATGTCTGTGTTTATAGCGTCCTTGAAGCTTGCTGCATTGATTGATCACATGAAAACATAAACTTTGAGGTTCAATAGCCAAATACATGGCAATTGAATCATGAGCGAAGATCATAAAGAGCATAATGCGAGTAGGAAGTGGATTTAATACAATGAATTCAAAACCATCAGACCTGTCTTGTTCAGAGCAGTGATAAAAAAAATGAAGCTTTTTCCAACCTTGTCAGCCTTTGAATGGTATAGAAGTCAGGAGCCCCTATCTGGGAGAAATGAGTTGGAAACCCTTTTCCATGCTCGGTTTGGAAGCGCTGAAGAGCCTGTTACAATAGAAGATCTGAGTCACGTGCGGCAACAAACCAGTTAAAATGCTGCGCTTAAATTTAGCTTAAAGAGATCTTGAATGAGTATGATATCTATTAAGCATGAAAACTTTATTGGATACAAAGCAGATGATGAACTTTGGTATTAGAAACTGAACTATTATCTCAACCAAAGCGCTGTTGACTGATATGTATAACTATCAACCTAAGGAGCTCAAATCGTATGATACATGGCATTCACTAAAAGAAACACTAATAACGAAAAATTAATTATCTATTTTTAAGAAAGGAAAAAAAAACTTGATTAATCAGAAACTGAAGCAATGAGAGCCAAAGAAACTCAACGGCAAAAAAGGAGTAATCTGAATCAATAATTTTATCATTTTACATAAACCCGGACATAGCAATGACAATGCAAAATCCATAGGCATAGGCATCAAAAATGAAGTCCTATTTTCCTTGAGTTACAGCATTTTTCTCCCTTGGCAAGTCAGTAGTGAACAAACATTATGGGGTAAGAAAACAATGATATACATAAACTTCCATAACAGATAAATAAACATCCTACCAATAAATAATTCAAAATATCAAAAATGAGATATTATCAACAGATTTCGTAGCCTGGGAGCTTGATGAGGGGGGGAGATGTGATTCTAGAATAACTATAAATGAAGCAAGGGAGAAACTTACTATGTCAAATATATTGAATACTTTTCAATTATTGGGTAGTACACCCAAGGCGCTGCAGCAATAAGAGTATCAGGTTCCAATATCTCCTTAACATGCTCCAAGAAAGACGAACCAAGAAGACTGCCAACAGATCAGAAAATCAAGAGACAGCAATAGTAAACTTTGATAAGAAGAAAAGAAAAAAATTAGCTACAATCTTTAATTAATACATTAGAATCAGCTGAAAAATGAGGAAGGAGAAACTCAAGATGAATTGACGAAATTAAAAAAATGCCTTGAAAGTTTAATTAGGTTTCACGTAGACCAATTCTATAGCCAGACAGCAAACAATTTCTATTGGTATTAGAGTACTATGACTTCCTATAACCATACGGACACAAATCATTGCCTAGAAGAGCTTTGCTGCTATAGCTACATCAGATGGGCACTTTGTTTATAAACTTGCACAAAAACTCCTTTAGGTAACAATGAAATCCAACAGAAAAAGTAAGGACTGATGAAATATTGAACACAGTTGACAATGAAACAATTTAACATACCTGGTCTTGCGCTTTTCCTTTCAAGTCCCCAATCAAATACTTTACAGGTACCTAAACAAATGAAGTAAATGTCAACGTAGATCATTATCACCTATCTTACACAAAATACTGAAAGCTCCAAATCCTTGAGAAACAATTGAATAGCAGTATGGAGTACTCTGTGAAAATTGACGAAATTAAAACAGCATAACCCTGAGAAAACCAAAAGAAAATTTGAAAGAAAACCAAAACCAAATCAATGGAAACTTAACCCCAAAATACCCTGTCACAATTAGGTAGTCTCACCTTTAGGTAATTCGCCAAAACTGAGTCGATTTTGATTTTAATTTTGTTCCTCTGTTTGAGTTATAATTAACCACTGCGGAATGGCCTTACTGAAACCTTGGTGGCTCCACTGTTCAAAGTAATGGAGCAGCATTATACCCTCTCCTATCCTTTTAGCTAGTCGAAAATCAAACAATATTAAAGTAGAAAGACAACCAATTCCCACTCTTCCTAGTGTAATAATAACATCATACAGAGAGGCCTTAAAAGCACGATTCAAAGCAAGTGGAAAAGAGTTTACTGCTTATACATGTTAGGTCCTAATTTGGCAGAAGAATTGCATACAAATTGGGTGATTGAAGATAAAAGAACATAGGATACAGAAACACCACCTGCAACTAATATTAGGCGACACCAACTTTCACAATGTTCCGAAATCTCCCATACATTTACCTGCAAAAATTGAAAGAAAGCGAAGCAGCATTTGGCAATCACCAAAACCAAATCAATGGAAACTTAACCCCAAAATACCCTGTCACAATTAGGTAGTCTCACCTTTAGGTAATTCGCCAAAACTGAGTCGATTTTGATTTTAATTTTGTTCCTCTGTTTGAGTTATAATTAACCACTGCGGAATGGCCTTACTGAAACCTTGGTGGCTCCACTGTTCAAAGTAATGGAGCAGCATTATACCCTCTCCTATCCTTTTAGCTAGTCGAAAATCAAACAATATTAAAGTAGAAAGACAACCAATTCCCACTCTTCCTAGTGTAATAATAACATCATACAGAGAGGCCTTAAAAGCACGATTCAAAGCAAGTGGAAAAGAGTTTACTGCTTATACATGTTAGGTCCTAATTTGGCAGAAGAATTGCATACAAATTGGGTGATTGAAGATAAAAGAACATAGGATACAGAAACACCACCTGCAACTAATATTAGGCGACACCAACTTTCACAATGTTCCGAAATCTCCCATACATTTACCTGCAAAAATTGAAAGAAAGCGAAGCAGCATTTGGCAATCACCAAAACCAAATCAATGGAAACTTAACCCCAAAATACCCTGTCACAATTAGGTAGTCTCACCTTTAGGTAATTCGCCAAAACTGAGTCGATTTTGATTTTAATTTTGATTTTCGCTCGAGTTGATACCTATTACTCTGCCTTTTGGGTTTGATTGAGAATCAGCTCTGCCCACATCAATGGAAATAGGATACCCAAATCAATGGAACACGAAATCTGAAAGTCTCCGATTTGATTCTAATTTTTTCCTCTTTCTGGGTTTGATTTTGCTCTGCTCCTCTTTCCCTTCTCCTTTTATATGAACCGTAAATTGAGAGTGGGGTGAATAATAAGGAAGCCATATCCACTCCAATCATCTCCCACGTCCGCCTTCCGTCTCCAATCGTGCGCCCCGGCAGTCGTTCTTCGAGGAGATCGTGCTAACTGCCGGCAATTTCTGTTTTCCTCAATGATTCCGTATTTATTTTCTTATTTAGGTTTTTGTATTTTACATTGTTATCCCTTGTTGATAATTTTCACTTAAGTTGAACTGTTCCTTAAATCATGGGTAATTATGGGAGTTCAAAAATTTGGTGAAGCTTTGACACCAAATCTGGCGCCTCCCTTTATAGTAGTAGAGATGTGTCCTGACCTTTACGTAGTTTTGTCCCATGCCTGAGGTCAACAAGCAATCATCTAACTGTTTCTTCATTTTCTTTTTACATTTAGCTGCCTTCTTCCTTGCCTAGCAGTTTTTGGTTTCTCAACTTTCTCTCTATTTACTTTCCTTGCTGCTGCCTCCATGCACTTTGGCATCCGTTGCTGGTGAGTTTTGCATTTGTTGCTTTAAAGCGGTTTCCCGTAACATGATCTCTCCTTCAAAAGAGAAGAACAGAGTGAAACTAATCCATATTAATAGTCTGTGAACTCTATGTAGCATGTTTCAGTGAAATGATCAATTTTGATTAAACATTAAAACTAATATACATTAATAGTCTCTTTGAATCTGCACTACTGGTTACAAATTTAGACCGACTGTTTTTGTATCCAGAATTAATTAAAGTTATGGTTCATCTACTGTTTAGCTCACTTGAAGAATCAACTTTTATCAATTTTGATGAGATGACTGTATTTTCTTTGTTTTAAAGTGACAGGCAAGCAGAAAAACATGGAACTACATCATCATCATCAGCACCATTGTCAGCTGCTAAATAGAAAAACAATTGAATTGAAATAGCTATGTTATATAGCTTTTGCTAGACTAATCAATTTCGTGCAGCTGCAACTACAACTCCAATCGGAGCCGTCACTTTTTTGAACCAACACTAGCATTTTACAAAGCTGCAACTGAAACAACCAACTGGAGTACTTTGTACAAACTGACTCCTTAAATTCACTCCAGCAGCTCCTTTTGATAGATTAACCTATCTCTTATATCCTTTTTGTAAAGCTACAACTAGAATAGCTAGCCTTTTTGTGCAGCTAGCATGTTTGCATCATCTCCTTTCAAATAGACTGCAGCTAAAATCTAAGATGTATGAAAACTGTTTTCACTATTTGAATGAAATGTGATGATTTTCCTTTTGTATGTTATTTTTCTAAATTACTCACGAGAACAAATTCCGCAGCAAAGCGCGGGTAGTATTTCTAGTTCACTTCTATTTGAGAGTCCCATTAAGTCTTGGGTTTGGAAGCCCAAGGCCCAAACTCAACTCCAAATTGTGTTGTTAATTTTTGGTCATCACGCATGCGCAATTGCATAACATGAAAAATATTGAATAAAATGGAGTTAATTACAAACATTCTTTGTCCATGTGCTTCACCTGTTTAGTTAACTTGGTGTATAGGTTTTTCCGTTTTACTTTTGTCAAATTGATCTATAGCTTTATCTCTACTAATCAATGCGGAGGAAATAGGTGCCGACTTCAACACCAAATGAACGGAAATGACTCCATTGATTAACCGAGATAACACATAGATCAAATTGACCAAGTTGAAAACACAAACCAAAATAGCTAAAGACTCAGAACACATAGACCAAGAAATGTAATTTCCAACAATTAACACACTGTATGTATGCTTAAACTAATAAAAATGATCAATCATAACAGAAGTGACCAGCCAAAAATAATAGCAGAGGTAGAAAATCCCCTTGGATATATATGTTTGATAGCAGATGGCACTGAGGTATCTGCGGTGTCCTTGTTACTAATTGAAGGGGTGACTTTGTAACAAACTTCTTTTGCATCCCAGCACAAAAGTGGTACTAAATACCAGACAAACTGTAAGATATAATTCAAGGGAGCAAGAAATGCTAATAGGTAGTGCTCCATATCCATCTATATGTTATATATTACCAGTTTGCCTTCCCCTAAACTACCATGTCTGTCATCTAACTGTGATTTCAGTTTACCGGCCTACATTTTAGGCGGTATTTTTCCAAATCAGCATCCAGATCATCAAAAGTCACAGTTGTATCTCCATAAAATGTTTTCTTCCTTTTAACAGATTCTGTAATCACATTCTTCCTTTGCTGATTTTCTGCAGTCACATTCTTCCATTGCTGAGATTCTGTAGTAACCTTCGGACCACCATTTCTCACCTGTCCACAGCCTCTTTCAAGTCCAACACCACCATGACCATGAAACGATCCCCTTGAACCAGCTCTTCCTAGCCTGTTCCCCAACAAAACAAGAAAAAGATCATGTTCATGACTATGCCTTTCCTCAGTAATGGCTTTCCCAGTGAAGTTAAGCCGCGAAAAAAAAAATAGTGAACACAAGTAAACGGCAACATCAGGAAGACATCAGCTAGCAAAGTTCTACTTAACATGTCTTTTCTTTCCCACTTCTCCAAATCCAAATAATTGTCTGCAAACAACATATAGACTGCATTTTGCAAATGCTAATATCAGTACATTTTTCATCTGTGTGAAAGTGTTCACACATTCACATGTAAACTTTCACACACACAATATGTAACAGCCTATACATTATACATACACTCATCAGTCATCACATTTCTTTCACTTCCATGAATAATGTTCTCCCTCTCTTTAGCAGGTTCCTTCAATAGTTTCAGACTGCTATTTCATCACACAGGTGCTTAATAGAAAAATTTCATAAAAGAGAACAACTATAGCTCAAGTTATTAAAAATGTTTTCAGTATGCTGCCTTGGTTAGAAATACTTTAGCCAATGTATTGGTATAAACATGTTTGACTACCAGTGAAAACTGGATAAAGTCGGAAATAAAAATATCATAGATACACAAATGCTCCTTGTGGCTTGAAATCACTGGCTTAAGTTGATACAAAATAAATTAGTAGGCAACATAAAAACAAATCTTTATGATGAAACTGTGAACAGAACATCAATGAAAGCTCAGACCAAAGTGAAGCGGGACTGATATTTTCCTCATTAGCTTATTTTCCAAATGCATAGGGAGATCAAGATAACCATTTCAGACCAAATAAATATGACTTCATGTAACTCAACTCAATGGAAAGTCCTATATTTAATTGCAAAGACACAACATACAGAGAGATCATAATACCGATTCCCAACACAGAAGCAGAAAGAAAGAAACACTATACCTCTGGAAGACGGGAGTTGGATGTTCTTGCATGAAATTTGTATTTGGAGGCAGAAGCAGAGGAACAGGAGAAACAACATTGAGTCCCACAAGCTTAATTTCCACTTTCTTTCCATCAAGATGCTGATTGTTGTATCTCTCGATTGCTGCTAGAGCATCTGAATAGTGCTTATAGACAACTTCAGCTGTTCCCTGAACAGAAGCAACGCAAACCTTCTAAGCCAAAGAAAAGAAAAACATTCTTTAAAGAATTCCATGGATGTCAAGCTGTGAAGATACCTTAGATCTTCCACTTTTATCATAATGGATTGAGTGCCTTTCCAATTCACCAACCTCAGAGAAGAGCAACTGCAGATTGCATTGTAGTTATAACCTTTTCAACTTAAATGCCAAAAGAGTTGTGAAACCAGAAAGTTCAAACAATTACAAGGCACATTTTTTGAGTCTAAAACTGACCAAACAACATAAAGAAGAATAAGAACAATCACTCATACAAACTGGCAGATTGAGCAGCATCCTATATATACAACTTGACCTTATGAACACATGCACATTCATTTGCCCCACAAACATGTTTACATATACACACCCCCTGCATAGATTACAGTGCCCATATCAAAAGAATAACACTATTTCCTTTTAAAAACCCAGACAGGTGATTCAGGGTCACAGATTACAGTGACCATATCAAAAGCAAGACACCATTTCTTTTGAAACAGGGGATAGAGGGTCGTCTAGTAAAACTCCTACCATGACAAACAGAGTTCATAAAAGATTGCAAACCAAAACTTCAAGTTGGGATCTTTGGCACCCTTTAGTTAAAACCCCAATTCCGCTTTACTTCACTGAATCATATAACCCTCTTTGACAGCTCTGGGACTAAAAAGGCCCCCTCTTTTCCCACATGGATTATACATTTATACACCACAACACAAACAGAGAAAGGACACAAAAAATAACCAAATTCATGTCAAAAAATAATAAATACCTACCTCTATATCTCGATTGGTAACATCATAGTCCAAGTTAGATATATAAAGCTTGGTGCTTCCCTCACTGTTCATCGCTTGGCTCAAAGCCAATGGCAGCTCAATCCTTCTGGGTCCAGGCTGTCCTTGCATTTCCTGCATCAAAATCACTAACACACATCAAACACTAAACCAAAACATCATACATGCAAACCCCAAACCCTAAAGCCTACGCCTTTTTGGTTCCTGATAGCAGAAGAGAGTGAAAAAATCAAAGAAGCTCGGAAAACCCAAAAAAGTTGAGAATGTGGGGAAGCGTAAACGGTGGCTCACCGGCAGAGTGGGATACGGCGCCGTTCTGTAGGCGTTGCGGTTCATCGGCCGACGAGAGGGGCCTGAGGTGGAGCCTCCGCCGCCGAAATGACCGTTATGCCCTCGTGGCTGGTGAGCGTGGCTGTTGTGACGGCGTTGTTGCTTGGATTCGGCGATGAGGGCTTCGAGAGGGAGGTCCAGGCGGTCCTGAGGGAAGGGCATTTTGGGTAAAAAGCAGAGAGAGAGGTGAGGGGTTTTGGAGGACAGTGAAGCAGGGTTTTTGGTTTTGCAGAATCTCTACAGTACGTTCTGGTGGTGAAGGAGAATACTGGCGTGGTTTAAAGGCGGGGGAAAGATTTGTCTCATTAGGGACACGTGTCGAACGTTGAAAAATATGTGTTCTTATTTTGCCTGTTTTAAAAGTCATTTTTGGATGATATTATTTAAGAAAAATTAGTAATTTCGAGCTTATAATTATATAGTTTCTATTTTTCAGTTTCAGTTCATTAATCTTACTGGAGTCACCAGTTTTATGAGGTTTTCATTTTCGAAACTCAAGCTCTTTTAGTTCATAGATTTTATTATCATTAGAAGTTGATATGTTTATTAGTTTAGCCTTGATCTTTTTTTTTTTACGGCAATGGTGATGTTGCCGCTTGGTGCTTGTTTTCAAACCCCAAACCCAAACAAAGGTCCCTTGAGTTTGTTTGACTAGGTTATCATAATGTCACACACATATACACACCTATAAATTTACAATTATTTTGTTATAATCTGATAGTCGCGTTATATACTTATTAAATCTATGTATATTATGATCATCACTTAAAATAAGTTTTTTTTTTTAGAGAGAATGGGCTGTCAATCCATTAATAATGAATATGTAGGTAACATTACAGAAAAACAGTTCACCCAATCCTCAGGCTACGACAAGATTGAGTCATTCTAAAGCAACCTAAAATGCAACATCACCTTGGAAATAAGTCCAGAAATAACCAATAACCAGACATGACTAGTGAAATGTTTGAAACAGCTCAAGAGCTAAACCGCTTAGAGTAAATTATATTTATACAAAACCCGATTGACCTAAAGACATGTGACATATCGAATAGAGGCCAGATGATCAAGAAATGAAATAGTAAAATAAATTAGGGACTTTAAAATACCAAAAGAAGAAACCAAGAGCTTAAATAAATTTACAAAAAAATAATAATAATAAACAAGGGCCTTGAAACAATTTTACATTTTCAAAAACGCATTTACTTCTCACGACACCAAGAGTAGACTATGAGTGATTTAGGGTTTAACGAGGGCTTTTTTGCCAAAACAAATTTCAGTCGATTCTCACATGAGTAGATTCAAAACACTGAATCTAGGTGGGTCTGTCATGAAAAGATGAAGGCTTAGCACAAACTTGTCACCAAAGAAAATCGTCACGTTCATGTTGTTCGAGAGGCTCCCAGTTGTTATTCCCAAAATTTACCCCGTCGTCTATGCACTTTAGGAGTTCTCATAAGTTCTTATCTTTAAATCTCAATCTTTTTTAGCAAATCGACCTTTAGATGTTTAGAACTTCATGAGTATATAATTTTTGTAAATTTTTAGCCAAATAAAAAATCGTAAAAACGTTCATAATCGTGATTTATCATTTATGAATACGGAAGGTTCAAAGTGGACATATTTGGTTTGTCTATTGATTTGATATAGTTCGTCACCTTTACGATTAGCAATATGGAAGAAAACTTGCAGCAATGATATACTCATGGAGACCTAAAATATTTAATAGAGGATTTGTTGAGATGTGATAGAAACGTAGGTCTCAAAATCATTGATTTGAAAGCTCTCATGATGTTCTCATTTTTATGGTCTCATTAGAGCCTCTCCCTACATGTTTATAACATCTGAAAAGGCAAACAAATTGGTCGACCTTTTGGAAGAAAAATATAATTCTTTGTTTCCTATTACGATCTCTTGGAACATCTCTTCAATCATGTCTCTCATAAGAAAAATAAATGAAAAAAACGATGTTCAAAATGATGAAAAAAGAAATAAAGTTGCAAACTTTCTCATATGATGATAGTAATTAATGAATTTTTTTAATCAAAATGAAATTTCCATTGAATAAAGTAACTCACACAATTAAACCAACACATAAAGTAAATCAAAACAAATGTTAACATAAGAATGGGATGCATCATACATAGCTTGTGAGACCTTTTCTTATTGGCTTTTGCCCACCAATGGTTGGGCAGTTAGCCCCAAAATTAAGGGAAGAAAGAGCAGACAATAGTAGCCTTTCTAGATCAGGGAATTTTAATATTTAGCTGGTGCTACTATTCATTTGAAAGATTACATAAGGAGTTGGAAGCTGCCGCCACTGCGACAAGAGATTTGCATAATTTTATATTTTAATAAATAAGAACATCAATAAAATATTAATATTGTTTAGCTTCATTTCCTTACATAAATCAAACACTATAGTGAGTTTTTTTCCTTGTTATTGGGAAAACGTTCCAAAACACCGGAAAGAAAAACTAGCGAGACGTTTATTTTCCCTTCATATGAACACAAAGGAATTGATTTCATTTTTGAACCAAACAAGGCTTTAGTGTTTGTTACACCATATTTATTGAATGAACTATTGAATTTTTTTTTTTTAATAGAACGAAGCTAGCAAGGTTTAACGTATTGATTCACAATTTTTAATCACACAAAGTCACAAACTATGAAATCTCTATCTTGATTTGCAATTTGAATGTATCTATATGCACTCACTTTGAGGTACCATAGCTTTTTGGCCAAAATAATATTTGAGGAACTATACAGAGCGTTTCTTGCCTATTGAATAAGGAAGGTGTCATGTTGTACATACTGCATATTGTACCGCTTCATAGTGATAAAAAATTGACTCTTATAAACATTAAAGCTTCTTTTTTCCTTTAAATACTTTTTTATTATTGTTTTATATTGTTTTAAAGGATATGGATCTTCCGGCTCCTGAAAATCCAAATGTCCAATAACTAGGCCAGGACAAACATGTATTCGTCCCAGATACACTGATATCTCTAGTGAATTATATGGATGCTCAGCACGATCTAAATCTGCATTGTGTGGCGCACACTCGAGCACAGACCCTATGTGGCCCCAGGTAAAACCAAAGAAATTATTAATTATCAAGAATTAAATCAATATCATCATCAACAATTACACTTGTTGAAAGGATAAATAACAGGTCTGCAAAATGAAATCGACCAAATTAATGGATAGGTGAATGCATTGAACCTAAGTATACAAGAGTCTATTGATGCCAAAGATTACAGGAACGAGCTACTTGAACAAGATACTAATCTTGCAAATCAACTTCAACAACAGTTGATGGATGTAGACGTCATCACTGTTGGATCATATACGCAAATGGAATACATTGTGAACAACATGTTACCTTTCCCCAACTAAAAGCGAATTGCTATGTTTTCGTTTGTAACTGTTCTCGAAAAACACTGTATACAGAATCTAATAATAGAAAACGGGGTGGAGTTTATGCCCTAATCATTCCTCTGGCATAATTATATGTGTTTAACCCAAATGCTATCCCAAACATCTCTTAGAAATGGTGTATGGAATTATCTAATTTTTGTGTAGTTCGAATGAGTTACTACTACGAATAATGTCTGAGTTTATACCCTAATCGTTCTTATTTTTACTTGTTTTTAAAGTCTTTTGAATGATATTATTTAAGAAAACTTAGCAATTTTGAGCTTATTGTTTGTATTTTTCAGTTCATAAATCTTATTATAGTCATTAGCTTTATAGCTTCCATTTTTTTCGAAACTTGAAGACTTTTAAGTTCATAAATCTTATTGTCATGAGAAGCCAATATGTTTCTTAGTTTATCCGTTTAGTATTTTTAGAAGTTGAAGAGTGTTCGAAAATTCGTATCATATTGGTGGTGCTTATGCTGTCCTTTAGTGTTTTGTTCCCAAACCCAAACAAAGATCCATAGTTTTTGTTTGGTAAGCTAGTTCTAATGTCACAAAGACACATTTACACAACTACAATTAGGGGTGGGCACAACCGATTTGGAAACGGTTTTCTGACCGAATCGGCCCGAAAATATCAGTTCGGTTACCGAACCGAAAAGAAGAAGGAAAGAAAGTGTTGGAGCAGAGCCGAAACCGAATGAATACGGTTCGGAAACGGTTGTTGGATGTTTACCGACCACTTTTGCACCGAACTGACCAAATTTACTATATACTAAAGGAGAGATACTGTTCATATAACAGTGATTTGGCTCCAAGTGGTTTGACGCTTTTGCCCTCGCTTCAGATTTTTTTTCCGGCTCTACCTCGGTTCTGGATACGATATCGTCATTTTGCTCTTTCTTCTACACTCTTCTGACCATCTTTATCAATTGTTGAGAGAGAGAGAGAGAGAGCGGTTGTGTGTTTGCTTCGCACGAGGAGGTAGAGGGATAGATCGGAGGGAAAGTTTGAAACCTCAATCCTGGTTGAGAGAGAGAGAGAGAGTTAGAGAGATCGGTTGTGTTTGTTTGCTTGGGACGTATTAACTATATTTCGTTCTTGGTTTCTACAGAAAACACAGTCGAAACAGAGAGAGAGAGAGAGAGCGAGAGAGAGTCAGAGAGGAAGGAGATCTACGTCTTGGATAGCTCTGCCGTGTACCAATTACGAAACACCCAATCTACTATCTTCGGGAAGCCTCAATCAGCCATGTATCGGAAGTGTGCAGAAGAGAAGAGGTTCGTCTGGATTTCGTAATAGCGGTCTTCTGCGACAGAGTGAGGCCGATCCGAGAGAGAGAGAGGAAGAGCAGGAGACGGGAAGAGGTAATGACTTCGCCTGAAATTTCAGTTCTTTATTGAATTTTGGAAGTTTGGTTTGCCATGAATGGTGAACGGTTTGTGGGTTTTGAAGTACGATTCGAGTTGTCTGATTCGAAATTGAAAAACCCAATCAAAAATTCAATTGGTGGGTATTTGAAATTTGGATTGCGAATGCTCTGTTTTTTTGTTCAGATTCATGGCTGCTAATTATTAGCTGTTAGAGATGAATTTTAGCCCTGCATAAAGGCTTGATAGAGGTTGGCTTTATGTTTGATGAGAGCTCATAAAACCTTTTAGTACGTCACTGATCAAAATAATGGTTTGTATGGAATCTTTTTCTAACTTCAGTTGAATTGATTATGATGCAGCTCAATTCAAGTTTTTATGACAGTCATCAAATGTACTACCCAGGTAAATTGACTAAATTCAGTACTCTCCCTTAGGTTGTTCATGTTCGTGTCATTTGTTTCGAAATTGAAAAACCCGGTCAAAAATTCATCTTGGTGCATTTATTTTAATTCAATCCATGAAAGTTCAGTGCATACATTTATAAAAGTTCAAACAAATGTAGAAGTGCCCATTTGAGTTCTTTGTCTGATCGAAAGTAAAACTTGGTGTGTTTAGATCAATTTGCATTTGAGTATTCAGCAGTTATCATATTGTTGGTTCCTATGCTTAATCATTCTGCATTTTTATGTTACATGGCAATTGATTGCCTTAAGTAACAAAGCAAAGAAGTGTAAATTTACTTCCAATAATTACTGTTACAATTCTGATATCTATTTGTTCTTCTTGTTTCAGAAGTTCTATGTATGCTTATTGTATCTCCTCTGATGTGAGTTTGAATGTTGGTCATGAAGTCTTTATTTTGTTTGATTTATGGATTGCTGTACATTTATCTATGGATAGAGATTTCGAATGCAACAGTTACTCAAGGAATACTTTGAGTTACTGGAATTGATGTGTATTTGTCATTCAGCTTATAATGATAACTTAACTAAAATATCAACTTGGTTCAACTTTTGAAGGTTCAAGTAGGAGAATCAGTTTTTTTTTTTTTTTTTTTTTTCAAAACTTCATTTGCTTTTGTAGTGATCAAATGATGTAGTTGAGCTGAATAGGATCATAGTGCTACCACATTAAGGACTGTAGCTCACTCATTTTTCTCTATGTATCATAGCCTGATTTTCATTCATAAAATCCTCTCTCTCTAAATATCTGTTCTTTAAGACTTCATACTTTTTCTTTGTTAATTTTCTTTCAGTTTCCATTTGAAATTTTCATGGCTTTGGAGTCATAATGTGCAGTTATATGAATACATACTTTACTTTTCTTATTTTGTGGGAAAAAAATTTAATATGAGACAGAAGCTTAATTGAAACAAGCCATTTGTGTTTCTTCATTGTCTTAGTTGCTGCAATCAGAACATATAAAATAATGCATTCATATTTAGTCACTTATACAAGTTATGAACTCATATTTTAGTTTTTTATCATTAAATCAATTTATATGATATTTTCCCTATTTGAAAATCATCATGTCAATGAATATTAACTAATACTAAGTTGTAAATCATGATCTAACTGCTTTTGTGGTAAAAGTCCCATCTATAATAACCAATTTATGTAGAACAATTAAAATAGAATAAAACCTGCAGCACATAAATCTGGTAATCATTCAATATTTACAAGTGTGACGAATTCATATTGATGTCTGGTTTGGAAATCAATCAATTCTCTTTGAATTCTATTTGACAGTTGATTTTAATTTTAATCAATTAACAAACTAGCCTGTTCAATTTGATAGACATGTTGATATTCAAAACCACCTGTTTGGTCAAAATTATAGATATATTCACATTGATCACGTTACCCTGTTTTAAAACATTAGTAAAGTCTATAGACATGTTCACATTGATTGAAGTACCCTGTTTTGAAACATTATCTCCAACATTCTTTCTATATCTATAGGCTATTCTGCAACTTTGGTAATTGCTATAAGCATGGAAATTTACTAAATTCACATTTGGTTTTGCAGCCATCAAACTCTCAGATAGAATTTTAGCTTTTTCGCGGAGCCTCGATCGACATCCATCTTCACTATTTCGTAGGATATTCGTCTTTTATACTGGTGGATTACAGGTGATGTAACAGCTCAAGTTTGATGACAGAAAAGACATGATTCATTCATTTCAGTAAAATTATAAAATATGAGTAAATTCACTTAACTATTATGTATGTTTTATGATATGAGAGCGAACAAACTATATTTTGGTTTTATATTTGGGTTTTCGATTGTTCTGTTTCTTGGTGAAATTTTGGGTTTGGTCTGTTTGATCCTTGATTGTGGAAAATGAGAATAAGGGCTTGGTTTTGGTGTGCTTTGGTTTTTACTGGGTCTTTTCTTTGACTTAGTTTTGGAAATCTCAGTATTTGGTTGCGTTTTGCAGTTTGACGTATTGTGGACTGGAGTATCTGCCTGTTTTTGCTTCCTTGATTGGATCTTGCTGTATCTAGCGTGAAGCTGATCAGGTATTAGCCTTTGTTTTTATTTTAAGTTCTTGATTGATTGCTCTGTACTTTTGGTTGTTTTGAGTTCAGAACATTGGTATTTGGTAGCAAAAAGAAATTTGTCTTTATATTTATTTTTAAATTAGTGTGGTGGCTTTTAACGTTATGTCACTGATCAAGTTCTATAAGATGATATAATCAATTACAGTTTTAACTAAGATTTGAGAAATTGAAATATTGAGGTTTTATGTTTTTTATGGTTTTGTTGTCAATGGTTTGAAGTTATGGTTTGACGTTTACAATAGTGGTATGTATTTCTGAGAAGAAAATTTTGGCAAGAGTTCAGCAAGAGAAAGTCATTTGATGTTTCCATTTTAGTTTCTTAACAAATAGGAAACCAATATTTTGATATTTTGTACTTTTGCTTTTTGAAACATGGTTAAAGAATGCAATGGTGTAGTATATTGGAAGCTGAATTTCGTGTGTTGGGGATATATCAAAATAGTATCAAAAGTGATACATCATAAAATAATTTGATTGTGACGAAGATTGAGACTGCACCTATTTGTCACCTATTTTCAAAGGTGTTATCCTGTTTTGAAACATTGTATAGCTTTTTTTTTTTTTACCTGGTAAGTTGGAGATAGTTCTCTGTTTTTGCCCTTTGGTTTTGTCTCAATCACAGTTTGCCATTGTTTGATAGTGTTGTTGTGCGATGGGTGTTTTTGTTATTTTGGTTTCCTCCCCCTTTTTTTGTTCCCTGGTTAGAATTTTAAGTTGGTCTTTACTCTGTCATTATAAGCTGCACCTCAAGTTTCTTTAACTTTTCCCTTTTCATTTTCTTTGGGTTCTTCTTCATCAATTTTGTTTACTTCTGTAATGAGATCAGAATTAATTTATCCTTTTTTGCAGCTCTGATGCTGTTACTAGATTTACTGCCCTTGATCTTCCATCTATTTCGTCTTTGACATATACCTGCACCCTTTTATGTTAATTCCTTTCTCTATTCATTATCAGGTAATTCAAACTTAGGAACTGTCCATGGGGTAAAGCTTTGAAGTTCGAACTCGATATAATCTTAGGAAAAAACTCGATATAAAGTGTTGAAACACTTAGAAAATCCTGTACTGGCTTACAATTTCTATTACATCATTTGATGCTGCAATAAACTAGAATAGAATTCTCAACATGAAAATTTTTGGATCACTTTATTTTACATATTCCTTGCTTCATTTAAAGATCTTATTCATTTTTGTTAATCAAACCATACTCACTTACAAAATCTGCAACTAAGTAATCATCGCATAACAATTCTGCCCCGCAGCAACGCGCGGGAAACATTTCTAGTTTTACATATACTAAAGCTCCTACACTGTTCAACTAACAGTGATTTGGCTCCAAGTGATTTGACTCTTTTGTCCTCGCTTCAGATTTTTTTTTTCCAGCTCTACCTTATCTGGATATATCCTATCTTCGCGTCGTTTCTTTCTTCTACAATCTTCTGACCATCTTTATCAATTGTTGAGAGACAGAGATCGGTTGTGTGTGTTTGCTTCGCACGAGGAGGTAGAGAGATAGATCGGAGGGTAAGTTTGAATCCTCAATCCGGGTTGAGAGATAAAGAGAGTTAGAGAGATCGGTTGTATTTGTTTGCTTCGGACGAGGAGGTAGAGAGATAGATCGGAGGAAAAGTTTGAATCTTCAATCCGATAATTGCCTCGCCTAATTCTCAGGGCTGGTTGCACTTGGATGTGAATATTGTGGGTTTTGTTTAACTTGGGGCCTCCGATTTGTGAAATTTTCATTGCTTTGTTGTTTGTTTGTTTGATTTGGTGTTTTTGCTCCATTGTTCCTGGTTTCTGTGATAATAGTGTTTGTTTGTTTATTCTAAATAGGAGTCTGGGTTTTGGGTCTCTTGCCTTTGTTTTTGTTCTGATCGAGTTTACAACCTTGGAATTGATTGTAGGCTATGTAGAAATCTGATGGTAAGAACCCTCTTCTTATTGTTTCTTCTTTTCATGATCAGAGTAATCAGCAAAAGAAGAAGCGGTTTCATTTTCAGCAAAAGCAAAATAAGAAAAGCGGTTCACTTGATTTGATGGCTTCAATTGCATGATGGCTGTTTTCATTTTTCTTTTTATTATGAACAGACATAATGTTTCACATTTTAACCTTCTACTTAAATGCATTTTTCGCGGGTGAAGCTATTTGGTTGGCATTGATTGCTATTGATCTTTCTTCTGTTAACTGAAGCTTATCTGATTCAATTCTTAATGTATGCGATTTGGTTTCCTTCTGCAGCCTGGGTTTTAACTTTTCAACAGTTCCAAGATCCAAATTTTTTGTTTTCAATCTTTCATCTTTGTTATGATTTAGTAAATTGTCATTCTTTTCCATTACTAAAAGATTTTCTTCTGCTGATAAGTGATAAGATTGTGAGTTTGTGATGATGTGAGAGGTTTATTACCAACTGATGTATGAATATGGCCGAAGAACATATTAGATTATGTTAAAGGAAAAACATATTGTGTGCCTTCATCAAAGCAACTAACGAAGAGGGTATCAAGGAATCAGTGATTACCATCAATCAGCACAATTACGGATCAATCAGCATTTAGTATCATTAATGTAATCGATATTTCCGTTGTAATTCTATCCCTATATAAAGGGACTATGAAATGAAATGAGTAGACCAATTCCAATTGGCATTTTACTTTAACACGTTATCAGCACGCTCAGAGCAAATAGCCAATAGAAAAAAATCTTAATTTTCTAGTTTTCTTTCTATCGAAAAAAAACTAAAACCCTAGAAGAAAAAAATCTTTTTCTTCCTTTTTCCTGCCGCCACCAACTAAAAATAAAAAAAAAAAAAAAATTCCCTAGACCGGCCTCATCTCTGTCTCTCAGGCCAAGCACCACAGTGCCTAGCCCAGTACACGGGCCTCCAGCGCCGCCCCGATCTGCAACCCGACCTCACAACCCGCCTGCGTAGCCCAAGCCACCTGCAACGACGGGCCCGTGTGTGAGATCCCAGCAGCGGCGCGGCCAGCCTCGCATCCCTGCCGACCTGCGTCTCGGCGCCCCCACCTTGATCCTCCACCGCGCCATCACAGCCCACACAGGAGCCCCACCCACCGCGCACCTGCGCAGCCCTCCCCATCAGCGACTGCTCAACCACCTGCGCAGCCCTCCCCATCAGCGTCTGCTCAACCGCCTGCAGCAGCAACCCAGCACCCTTGCAGCAGCAGCCTAATCCACCTGCACCGACATTGCAACCCAGCCCCCGCGCCCCGCGCCCTTGCAACAGACCGGGGTCGAGCCCCGCCGCCAGCCTTCACCGGCCTCTTGCCCAGCGCATCGCTGCCTCCACACCAGAAAACCAGAAGAAAGAAGAGGAGGCGGAAGAGGAAGAGAGAAAAGGAGAGGAAGAAAAAAAAAAAGAAAAAAAAAAGAGAAAAAAGGGCGGGTTGACCCGGCCCAGAAAAGAGGACTGACCCGGCCCAAAGAAAAGGTCCGGTCGAAAGAAAAAAAGGGAATCCCAGCCCGAAAAAAAAGAGAAGGGCCAAAGTATACACCCGGCCCAAATAAAAAAAATAAAAAAAAAGCAGGCCCTGCAGGCCCAGAAACGAAAAAAAAAATCAAAAAACAGAAAAAGAAAAGAAAAGAAAAAAGAGAAGGCCCAAAGAAAAGACCAGGCCCCGAAAAAAAAAATCAAAGCCCACTGCTGAAAAGGGAGAGGAAGCGGCCTAGTTTCATAAGCCCAAAAACATCGCTACGCACGCCTGCATCAACACTCGCGTGCGCTAGGACAGAAACCAAGTATGTTCTCTTTAATTTATTTAATTTCATACTATGGTAGATTCTCATTATTTATTTTCTTGAGCATGCTATATATTTTATTGTTTATGCTTTTATTATAAATTTTTCGAGCATGTTTAGTTAGATTATATTAATCATTTTAAGCATGCTTTGTCATTTATGTTTTATATGATTATCTTTAAGCATGATTTATATATTTTTACTGTTTAGTAAAATTTCAAGCATGTTCTGTGAATTTCATTTACGCTTTATAATTATGCGCACACCTGCATTTTCATTATGTTATTGCTTATATTTTTTTTTTTTTTTAGCATGCCATATATATTTTGTGATTTATGCAATTTTAGCATGTTTTATTTTATTTACGCTTATATAATTTTCCTATGCATGCCTTTATTTGCTATGATTTATTATTAAATATGCTATGGCTATTTTTAGAATGCAATATACAAAAATTGCGTTTTGCCATGATAATGAAAATTCATGCGCATTATACACACACACTTATTGTGATAAAGTATTTTCACATAGCATCGAAAAAAAATGTGACCATTACGAATCTTGGTCTTGAAATCTAATTCACATGTTTGGAAAATAATTTACGTGGATGTCTTTATGACTGCGTAATTTATATCTTCTCTCTTGTTTTATGTAGATGGCTGATCCAACTCGACCTGAGTTTGACATCTTGGACTCAGAAGGACTTGAGTACCATCGTTGGGTTTCCGATATGGAAACTGCCTTTGTGGCAAAAGACTACACTGCCACCATTACCGACCCCAAAGATGATGAACTATCTAACAAGGTGAAAGCAGATGCCTTAATGTTTCTTAGGCGACATATTGATCCTAGCCTACGCTGGGAGTACCTTCAGTTGAAGACACCCAAAGAACTGTGGGATGCCCTTAAGGGACGTTTTGGGAACATTCATGACACTTTGCTCCCAGAACTGGTTGTTCAGTGGAATGGAATCCGCTTGCTTGACTATAAAAGGGTCAATGACTTCAACAAGGACATGTTGCGCCTACAGGCACGTCTCAATTTCTGTGGAAGGGAAATCACAGAAGATGATATGATCTACAAGACTCTTTCCACTTTTCCTAATTCAGCTTTTATACTAGCGAACCAGTATCAGTTGGATTATGACAACAAAAGAATCACAACCTTCAATAAGTTGATAAGCCTACTGCAAGTGGCTGAGAGACAAAATAAGATTCTCTTGAATAACAATGCCAGGCCCACTAGGACAAAGAAAATTCCCGAGGCTAATTATGGAAAAATGAAAGGTGGAAATAACTCCAATGCAAGGGGGTTTAGACGTGCTGATCCCTACCCACGTGGCAACAATGCACCACGTGGAAAGGGACATGGGGATCATGGAAACAAGATGCCAAAGGAAAGAGTTGACAATGAACCATGCTATAGGTGTGGATTCATTGGGCATTGGTACAAGAACTGCCAAGCAAACAACAGAGTAGCAGCCAATTACAAGAGGTATAGAGAGTCTAAAGAACAAGAGGCTCACTATATGGAAGAAGGAGGTCATGACCTAGACGTCAACCTTACAATTGCAGACTTCAATGGCAAAGAGGAACTTGCTAAGTCAATGGATGCTCTCAATCTTGACTGATCTGCTTTATTCATTTTATTTTCCAAAGACAGTTGTGAAGGCATAATGCCTCATTTTTAATTAGACTACTACTTGGTCTTAAAGTTTATTTCAATACTGGTTTGATGAATTAGAACAAGACCTTGATTTGATTATCGTTGGCTTATTAATAAATTTTGAATTTTATTCTGAAGCACTGAATTTATTCAAATTTATTTACTATACACATATTTACATGGTTCGAAATAGCATTATAAAGATGTAAAGCAATACATCTAGAGAAAAATTATTAGAATGAAAAGATTATCATTCTACTAAAATAGAAATACTCTAAAGAATATGAGATATATTTAAAGAAGCTCTATATGCACCAAGAGCTAATCGAACCTTGTTAAGTATCAAAGATATTCATGCCAACGATTATCATGTAAAAACACACTGTGAGAATGGAACTGAATACCTTTATATTACCTCTAATGAATGTGGAAGGAAACGCATTTTAGAGAAACTTATGAGTCAATCTAGTCGACTGTACCTCACTACGATTCGGATCATTGAATCCTATGTTGTCACCAACAATGAAATGTGGGACACTGACTCATACAGGCTTTGGCATGACCGCCTAGGGCACCCCGGTCGTGACATGATGATCCGTATTTTAAAGAACTCATATGGACATCCCTTCTTTCGAGTGAAAAATAAAATGGGACAAAAATCCGTCACACTGCAAGGTGTCGGTCCTAGTACTGCTCAAATACAGTCATTGCCTTCTGAAGTACCAGAAGCACTACCTCCCTCCCATTATGCCTCATTGACTATTTCAAAGGCATATCACTCGTTTTGCAAAGCCTGCTCTTTAGCAAAAACAGGATCGAGACCTTCCTATGCTAAAGATACAAAACAAAACATTCCATTCTTACAAAGGATACAAGGACATATCTGTGGACCTATCCATCCAGAATGCGGACCATTCAAGTACTTTATGGTTCTGGTGGATGCCTCGACACGCTGGTCACATGTCGTTTTAGTGTCCACAAGAAATGCTGCAAAACTCCTAGCACAGACTATACGTTTAAGGGCTCACCACCCTAATCACCCTATCAAGTCTATAAGGCTTGATAACGCTGGAGAGTTTACATCAAAAGCATTTGATGAATATTGCATGTCTATTGGGATCAATATAGAGCATCCTGTACCCCATGTGCATACACAAAATGGTCTCGCAGAAGCCACCATCAAAAGGCTACAGATGGTGGCTAGGGCATTGGTTATGCGCACCAACCTGCCTATATCTGCCTGGGATTATGCAATATTGCACGCAGCTTTACTTATTCGTTTCAGACCCACTGCTAGCCAACCATTTTCTGCGTACCAGTTGGTAACTGGATATGAGCCTGACATTTCACACTTACGCATATTTGGTTGAGCAGTATATGTGCCTATTGCGCCCCCACAGCGCACTAAAATGGGTCCTGAGAGACGATTAAGTATTTATGTTGGATACGAATCCCCAACAACTATCCGCTATTTGGAAACCCTTGACAGGCGATCTCTTTACCACTAGATTTGCGGATTGTCACTTTGATGAGACAGTCTTCCCGTCGTTAGGGGGAGATAGGAAAAAGAATTTTCCAAGGGAACGACAGGAATTGTCGTGGTTTGTCCCCACTCTGTCTCATTTTGATCCCCGCACTTCACAAAGTGAAAGTGAAGTGAAAAGAATAATCGATCTTCAGAACGTAGCAGATTCGATGCCTGATGCGTTTACTGATATCGCAAAAGTGACGAGATCACATATACCAGCTGCAAATGTGCCTGCAAGGTTAGAAGTCCCCAACAAGGGGCACGGTGCCGCAGATAGAGGCACTGCAACCGCACTTAGTGGAGGTGTGGTTGAGGCCGTGGCTCCCCAAGGAAGAGGGGGGGCCACTTGGTTCGATTGACACTCACCCAAGGAAGAAGAGGGTGAGTAAGGCACAAACCAATCATCAATGTACAGAATCCCTCTCATGAGATTGTCTCTGATTATAGTTATGTCCATGAATCAATACTGGAGGACGCTCCGATGTTAAAAATGATTCCAGAGAACAAAGAAATCTCAAAGGATTATGAGAGTGCGTATGAGTTGATAGAAAGATCTTCCATACACATTGATGATATATACTGTCGCTCAAGGAATCATAGAGCACGATGATATCGAACCACGCTCTGTTGCAAAATGTCAACAAAGAGCAGATTGGCCTAAATGGAAAGAAGCAATCCAGGCAGAATTAGATTCTCTGACAAAGAGACAGGTATTTGGTCCGGTAGTGCTAACCCCACCAAGTGTAAAGCCTGTAGGACATAAATGGGTCTTTGTCAGAAAGCGTAATGAGAAGAATGAAGTCCTGAGGTATAAGGCTCGCCTTGTGGCGCAAGGTTTCTCACAACGCCCTGGAATTGACTACGAGGAGACATACTCTCCCGTAATGGACGTTATAACGTTCTGCTACTTAGTTAGCATAGTAATTTCCGAAGGACTGGAAATGCAGCTCATGGATGTGGTTACTACATATCTCTATGGGGATCTAGATTCAGAGATATATATGAAAATGCCTGATGGCCTTACATTACCCAAGTCAAGTGACTCTAAACCACGGAGTGCGTTTGCAATTAAGTTGAAACGCTCACTTTACGGAATGAAACAATCCGGGCGGATGTGGTATACCCGTCTAAGTGACTACTTGATTGGGAAGGGATATAAGAACGATGAAGTATGCCCCTGCGTATTCATAAAGAAAACAAGTTCCGGATTTGCAACTGTAGCTGTATATGTCGACGATATGAACATAATAGGTACTCTTGACGAAATAAGAGAAACCGCGAGCTATTTGAAATCCGAATTAGAGATGAAGGATCTTGGGAAAACTCGATTCTATCTAGGCCTTGAACTAGAACACCGAGTTTGTGGAATACTAATCCACCAGTCTGCGCATGTCCAAAAGTCAGGCGATATAACATGGACAAAGCGCATCCTGCTAGCACTCCCATGATCGGTCGAAGCTTGGATGCAAGGAAAGATCCATTTCGTCCAAAGGAAGATGACGAAGAGGTGTTGGGAGCTGAAATTCCCTATCTAAGTGCAATAGGCGCATTATTGTACTTAGCCCAATGTACTCGACCAGAGATTGCATTCTCAGTGAACTTGTTAGCTAGATTTAGCTCAGCGCCAACGCAGCGTCACTGGAATGGTATCAAGAACATCTTCGATACCTAAAAGGAACCATTGATTTGGGACTGTTCTTTCCCTACAGAGAGACAAGAGGGACCGCAGATGGAACTACAATCCCTAAAGGAAATGTTGATGGCGAAAGCGCCACTCCCTACACCGAAACGCCAAATGACGTTTTGGTTGGTTTTGCTGATACTGGGTATCTCTCTGACCCACATAAAGGTCGTTCCCAAACTGGTTATGTATTTACCAGTGGGAACACGACGATATCTTGGAGATCAACCAAGCAAACCCTTGTGGCTACCTCCTCTAAACCACTCAGAGATCATTACTCTACATGAGGCGGTTCGTGAGTGTGTATGGTTAAGAGCTATCATCACACATATTCGAGGGACTAGTGGTTTGAGTTCTACCACTGAAGAGCCTACTTGCATTAATAAAGATAATGCAGCTTGCATCGAACAGATGAAGCTAGGGCATATCAAGAGTGATATTACAAAACACATATCACCAAAGTTTTTCTACAATCAGCAACAACAGGCCCTCCTCAAGATTCAAGTGAATCAAGTAAGATCTGAGGAGAATGTGGCAGATTTGTTCATCAAATCATTGCCTAAGGCCATATTTGAGAAACATGTGAAAAGCATAGGAATGCGAAGACTTTCCAAGCTCCCCTGATTAATGTAAGTATCAGGGGGAGGTGTAGACGTCAGGGGGAGTCTAACACACACATGTCATCCTCAAATGTAAAAGGTGCGTTGTGCTCTTTTCCTTCGACCAAGGCGTATTTTTTGTCCCACAGGGTTTTTATTGTTACTTGGCAAGGTTTTTAGTGAGGCAACAACTCATGCACCATTTCGCTTTGACTTGGCACAAGGGGGAGTGTTAAAGGAAAAACATATTGTGTGCCTTCATCAAAGCAACTAACGAAGAGGGTATCAAGGAATCAGTGATTACCATCAATCAGCACAATTACGGATCAATCAGCATTTAGTATCATTAATGTAATCGATATTTCCGTTGTAATTCTATCCCTATATAAAGGGACTATGAAATGAAATGAGTAGACCAATTCCAATTGGCATTTTACTTTAACAGATTAGTACTTATTTATCCATTGTTTTCTTAGTACTTATTTATCCATTGTTTTCTTCCGCAGCATTGATTGTAATTAGTAATTATTATATTATCTAAAGAAATTAATTCATATGGTGGTTTCAAATATAAAATGCAAGAAGTTGTTCTCACTTGGTTTCCATAATGAGAAGTTGTGCTTCAGTGTTGTTGTCTTATTTATGTTTTATGATTTCTTGATATCTAAGCTACAAAGTTATTAAAACCAAAGTTCACAAATCAATAGAGATGGGTCCTGTTATACTTCTTTATGTATGTAGAATGCAGCTTCCTTCTGAAGCTTAAATTGTTTTTCTGATATTTCCATTTGCTTTATTGTGCAGACCACAATAAAGTTCCTTGGTTTGCTGAGTTCTCCTTTGGTTTGATCAAAGGCTGTGGTTTTGGTGGATTTCGACAGAGTGAGGATTGCAGGTTTGGAAGTTTTTTTTAGCTTTATTCCTTATTATTATTATTATTATTATTATTATTATTATTTTTTTTTTTTTTTTTTTTTTTATAATTTTTTTTTGAAGTAGTTGGGTTTTCACGTTGTTGTTTGTTTAGAATTCATGGATATATGGGTTTTTTGGTTTAGGGGTTGTGATTGTGTTTCGGATTGGGATTTCGGAATTGATTGAAAAGGTTTGAAGTTATGTTTGTGATGTTTATGTGTATCGAACTGATGTACGGTTTGACGCTATGTTTGTAAAGATTATTGTTGTTTGGGTAATTAAAACATATGCCTTTATGATCACAACGATAGCTATTAAAGACTAAACAATGAATACAATTTTCTATCCATTAAGAAGATTATTTGCAATAATTAGTGATTGGTTTGCATATCTCTTACAACCAACACTATAGAGTTTTCTATCCTATACTCTTGAAATTATCAGTTACATTCAATCCCATACTTTTATTATTTGTTGTTCTTAATATTTAAATAATATTAATTTTTATCTGTTGCAGGCTTTGTTTGTGCTACAGTTTCAACTCTGGGCAATTGATTGCAATACCTTCAAGGTATCGTTTTTATCTTTCATAATTTAAAATCTTTCATTAATTTATATATTCATTCAACTGTGGGATGAATGATAGGATGCTGCTGCTGATTTGGTCTCCTGATCATTCTTTTGTTCTGTATAAGTTTAGTTAATTAAACTATGATTGACTGAATTAATGGAAAAACAATTTTATCTTTGGACTTCAGCACTGAACCTGCAGGATCACATTTTTGTTAGGATTAAAATCCTGTTTATTAAGTTTAATTATCTGAGCTGTGGCATACCATGTATTTTTGATTGTTTCCCTCTTTTTGAGCATTTCTGTTTTGGATCAGTCTGTGTCATATTTGTGGAATTAAGTTTTGCTTGGACCTTTAAATTGTTAATCGATTTCTATATAGATTGAGGTAAGTTGGGTATTACTATCTTCTTCATTGACGAAGAAAGAATGGTTTAGGGAGAAGAAAGAATGGTTTAGGGAAAAGAAAGAATGGGTATTTTCGGAGAGTTATAGAAAATTTTTGAACTAAAGGCAGTCAATTGCAGTGGGTATTGAGTAGTTTCTTTTTGTGGTAATATTTTAGTTTTGTACAGATTCAAGTTTGGAAGAAGATAATAAAGTGTTTTTAGTTTTATTTATTTTCTGTTCAGTTTAAAAATAATAGAGTGGCTATGGGTGTTAGTATATCTGGAGAAGATTATGGTGTTAGTATGGGTTTTTTTTATTTATATTTCTTCTGCTTTTCGATGACAAGTACTAATACATTTTGCCAAGGGGTGTTTCTTTCTTTGGTGAATGCATTGTCTTATCTGATTCAATTCTTAATGTTCTGGGTTTTGGGTTTCTTGCCTTTGCTTTTGTTCTGATGCATTGGCTTAGACATTTTAGCATTGTTCATAATAAAAAGAAAAATGGTGAAAATTGAGAAAATTGTTTAATTGTATTTAAAATGGTGAGAATTGTTTTATTGTTATCATTCACATCCCGCAGCAAAGCGCGGCACTATTGCTAGTTCAAATATATTCATATAATGAATATATTTATCAATACGTGTCCAACGTTGATAGGGTTAGATTTTCTAATGGTTTAGATGAATAACACGACAGCCCTAGGTCTATCACTTTCTCATTTTCCCTACCCTTATCCCCTCTCTCAAACTCGGCCGCACTCTCTCTGTATCTCAGTCTCAGAGACTCAGACTCTCACTCTCTCAGTGTCTCACTACACTCTCTCTGTCTCTCAGTCTCTCTCAACTCTCTGTCAAGTGTCAACTCGTAGCAGCAACAACAGTTTCTTCACTCTCTTCGACTCTTCCTCAAGCTGTGATTATGTGAAGCTCGGTGAGACGGTGACTCAAGCTCGGAGAAATTTTGGGATCGATTTCTGGGTTCGAATTTCTTGAATCTCTTTCTCTTGTTAAGTTGTTGGGTTCGATTCACTTTCTCATTCTTGTTTTGGAATTTGGGCTGTGGTGTTTCTGGGTTCGATTAAGTTGTTTAACACACAAGTACTTTTAAGCTTTGGGTTCGATTAAATTGTTTCTGGGTTCGATTAAGTTGTTTCTGGGTTCGAAAGAGAAACTGATCTTGATTTCATATGTTTCTTGTGGTGTTTCTGGGTTCGATTCAGTTTCTCAAGATTTCTCATTCTTGTTTTGAAACTGATCTTGAAATAATGATATTTGGGCTATATTTTGGATGGGAATTAAATTACATCGATTTTGGTCTAATTTTTTGCTTGCAGGTTAGAGCTGCTGAGCTTCGGCAAATACTAGTAGAACTTGGACCGGTACTGTGAAAATTAGAATAAACTTTTCTACTCCCGGCTTCTTCTTTGTTCGTTGAGTTGGATTTCTTATATTACTTCTTTTGTTAATTTTACAGGCGTATATCAAAATCGCTCAGGCTATTTCGTCTCGACCTGTAAGTTGACTCTTTTCTATGAGCCAAGTACTCTCTTTATAGTTGTTGAAGCATGCTGTTTCTTTTGAAGAACCAATCCTACATTTTTGCAATGCATTTCTTAGTAAATGTTATGTTAAACTCATTAGGAATTCTTAATGATAAGTCAGGCTTTGTTTTTTTTATTTTTTCCTTCTTCTTCTCTAATAGACTAATACTAAGAAGTAGATTGGATATTGATGAAGCCTTGGAGATGGTTTCTCTCATTTGTTGCTGGTTTGCAAAGTAGTGAGTCATATATATGTGTGTAGATATATTTACAAGGTATACCTGTAGGTTAATGCAATAAGTGGAACAATTGCATATGAGCTTTATCAATTAGATTTTACAAATAAACATCAACTTCAACTACCTTTAAGGTGTGGCAGCCACTGAAACCAGAAAATAGACTAATCTAATACTGGACACAATATGAACATATCGGGAATCAAAAATTTCCTGATCATCATGCACGACAGTATGAAATTTAGTTAAAATGGCAAATACGCCCAAGAATACTTTTTACTGGGAAATGCACCTTTACGATTCAGCAATTAGAACAGAAGGCAAAAGCCACAAATGTGCTTGATAAATTAGAAATAGAAGGAGGGCCATCATTCATATGCAATGTAGTTGTGATCAAGTAACAAATCCAATAAAGTAATCAGCCTCTAAACCTCACCTAGCATTAGACTTGTCTAAAAGTTCATCTGGATATCTGCGTCGATATTGCTGTCGCCACCGAAACCTACAATCCCAAAGGCCAAAACAACAAAGTAACATGAGCTCCACTAAACAAAAAAAGCACATCACTCACAGAAATTGAATCAAAATTCTACCAATTCAGGTATCACCATAGTACACACTTATTAAAGCAAAACACTGAATTGGCATTCTTCAATCTTCTGAAACTGTAAAACTGAGCTTAGCCCAGCTCAAATCAGCTACTCCATACACTCTTCTACCATATAAACCAATCAAATTTTCAAACTTTTCTTTCACTTCTCTTCCAAAACAATCAAAATTTCACTTTTTTCTTTCATTAATCAAATTCCGGAGCAAAACACAATCATCAAATCGCATCTGAATTCAATTTCTGAGATTAAAGATAAGAACTTACGAGAACTCCTGAAATGCATAGACGATGGGGTCGATTTTGGGAATAACAACCGGGAGCCTCTCGAAGAGTACGGACGCGACGATTTTCTCCGGCGACGAGCTCGTGCTAAACCCTCGGCTTTTGACGAGGGACCCACCCAGACTCGCAATCGACCTCCGCATTCTGAATCTAACTCCGGCGAGGATCGACTGAAATTTTCTTTCTGGCAAAAAGCCCTCGTTAAACCCTAAATCACTCTCACTCTGCTACACTGAGAAGTAAATGCGTTTTATGAAATTGTAAAATTGTTTTGAGGCCCTTGTTGTTTTGTGAATTTTATTTTGGCTCTTGGTTTAAAGTCCCTAAATTCTCTTACTATTTCATTTCTTGATTGTCTGAGCTCCGTTTGACGTGTCTTTATTTTTCTAGTCTGACACTTTGTTTTGGTGAACAGGGGAAAAGGAGACTACCAAATTGATTATGTACCAGCTCCACGGATCACTGAAGCTGACAAACAAAATGATAGAAAGTATGGAGTATAATTTTGGTCTATCTATAAGAATCTATTTTTCCATCTCAACTTTTCACTTTATTTGAAGTAAAAGAGCTCCTAAATATTGCCTATGAATTTCTTAAAAAACCTATTCTACAGTCGTCTTGGATTTAAGGTGGATAAATGTTTTGCACTGGTAATGGTTGGATATTGAGTGATTACTATTGATAATTTGTTTTAGTGGTTACTTCTTAGTTGGCTGTTCTTTATGGGTTAAATGTAATGTGAGTTAAGTTTTATTGCAATTGTAGTGTTTCAGAGGTCTGTATGTAATATCATATTAGTAGATCATGTGTGTCTGTGCCTTGGAGTTATGATATGGTTAAAAAACTATTGTAGTGGGTGAAACTTAATTGCTGAGAGAAAAATTAGAAAGAATTGATAACTCATTAGATCTTTTATACATAAAACTTATGTGAATGATTTTGATGTCAGAACACAAAAACAAAAAGTTCCTAGTATTGAAGTTAGTTGTCTTGTTCTTTAGGTCATTGCAGAGAGCACTTGACAGAAGACTTTATCTTCTTATCTATGGTAACACACATGGATCTCCTAATGGAAAGCCAGTCTGGCATTTTCCAGAAAAAGTGTACGAGTCTGAGGAGACATTGCGGAAGGTGATGGCTGTTACATGATATATATTATTTTTCCTGTTCTTCCATATAAATCACATTTGTGTTTGCTAAATAAATACCATTTTTCTTCAGTGTGCAGAATCTGCATTACTGTCTGTCCTAGGTGATCTGTCCCACACATATTTTGTTGGAAATGCTCCTATGGGACATATTGCAATGGAGTCATCAGCGAATGTGACCGACTCTCCATCTTTCAAGGTTGGCTTTTGGCAACATTTTCTGTTTTACACTGGCTTGTGCTGATAGTGATAATAATTTTATATGTGTACTGACAATTACATCTTTTTCTTCCCTTTCTTTCAGCAATTCTTTTTCAAGTCTCAAGTGATTGCAACAAACAAGTTAAAAATTGGGAAGTGTGAGGATTTTGTTTGGGTGACCAAGGATGAATTGATGGAATATTTTCCTGAGAAAGCTGAGTTCCTCAGCAAGATGATCATTAGCTGATCTGCCATATGTAATCTCTTTTTGCATAAAATCTTTGCAATTCAGACTAGGAATTTATATCGACTGTTGATTAAAGAGTGAAACCTGACATAGTGAATCTTAGGCTGTAGAATGCTGCAATTAAAGTTTGTTGTGGGGCTTGCTGTTTACTGGCTGAAGCCTGGCTCAGTACTGGAATTTTTGGATAGTTGTTGCATCAATGCTGCCCCTTCTGGATTTTTCATGTATTTTCCCTCCCTTTTTTTCCCCTGGTAATAAATCTACTTACTGCAATGGTACTGTTGATCTTTGATTGTACATTATGTTCGCAAAGTCCCTCTCCTGAAGCTCCATTTTTTGAATGTGCTTGGTTTGTTTGTTTTTTTTTTTTTTTACATCTTCAGGAATAAGAATACCAGTGTCATTTGTCATGTTAAGGTAGAAATCAATCAGGAACCAGGCGCTCATTCCCTAAACCCAGGCTACTAGAAATAGGAGATGATAGTTTTGCTTATTCTCTTTAACATCCCACTTGCTATTGTAGACAAGTATGCATACAAGTATAGAACCCACGCAAACATATAAACAATAACAAAGATCTTCTGTGCCAAGGTCTCCGGCTCTGGCATAAAATCATTTCTTTTTCTGCAGTGTCCGACTTTTAGTTTTGATTTTCTTCAGAGTCTGACTTTTAGTTTTTATATGATGTTTCTTTATGTGATCTTCAGAGTCTGACTTTTAGTTTTGTCTAGGTCTATGTACCCTGCATACACAATTGGTTCTGCTATGTAATCTTCTTCTAGGTGGTTACGATAGCTCTCATCAAAGGTAGACGCCTCCACCGCACGTACTCCCCACTTACCGCACATCCAACAGTGAGCCGCTGTAGGCTGCAATAACTCATAACCACACAAGTCACATATTACTAGATAGTCAGGGCCAACAGTTGCACCAGGTGGAACACACTCCAAGTACGGGCAACTAATAATGTGTTGGTGATCATCACCACAAATCTGCCATCCTTCTTTTTTGATGACTCTGGCGGCAGCCTTTAGATCTTCTTCAGAGTACTTCTCCTTCTCCTTGCCCACTGCTGGTCTCACTGTGATTCCAGAAGCATCCATATCTAGGGTTATTTTGGTGCTGGGGTGAATGAGATCAAGTGGTCACGGATGTACAAACTTCTTCTAGTCTATCTTGAAGGTAGGTATTTATAGACAAAACATAATCCTATCCTATTAGGAATAGAAATCTTAATCAAACTAGTATAACACGTCTTAAACTAGGAAACATGTATATTGCAATTTACCTCCCTCAAGCTGAGAATGCATGAAATAGTTTTTCCTCCGTAGTACATTCTACACCCATTTTCTAGTTATATATCCATTGTTTTTATTTTTGTAACGGAATTGTTTTTATTCCTAGAAATGGGATCCGCATATCTTAACAGCTTAACTCATGCTTTATCGTTAGGGCAGATAAATGCACATGCATTATAGTACATTATGCAGCACATGCATCAATCGTAGAGACATGAATATTATGTTATTATCTTGCAGCAGTTGACAATAACTTTGATTTATGATCTCTTCCTAAATTATACTGGGGTGAATGAGATCGAGTAGTCACGACGTACAATGTTCTTCTCTCCTTTTATAGAAAAATAATAATAATAATAATAATAATAATAATAAAATAAATAAATTGAAAATCCCATAATTTTATTATGTCACGAACTTCAGAATCACTATGAGGCTTTGCCATTCGCCCATTTGCAACCATTAAAAGATTATAATGCTTGACATTGTAAATGATGGAAAGAAGTTGTCCATATATAAAGTGAACGAGTGCAAGTAATTTACATACAATAGGTGGAGCATCTACCTACCAACATAAAATCAAATGAGAAATCAGCAAGCTAGTTGTGTCAAAATCAGGCTGAGTTTGCACAAATACTGATTCAAATCCACACGAGACCATCTCTTCTATGGCTCCTTCATAAAAACAATGATAGAGCTTAGTGGGAGCAACAGTGCATGATTAATCTTATTCATCTGCAATGCTCCAAAACAACCCGAATAGAGAGAGGATGGCCAGGATGAACAGATAGGCAATCTTGAAGATGCGTTGTTTTTTCTCCCAGCTCAGCAGGTTGTAAATCTCAGTCACATCTGCCAAGTGCCGCCCCTTCATGTACGAATTGACGTTATAATATAGGTGCGGGAGAGCCAATGGAAGCATAAATCAATGTCTCGTTATAAAAAGAATGACGCAGAAAACTCCTTGAACGATAAACTCTGGCAAAACAGTACGGTTTATCCGAGATGATGAATCATATGAGTTGATGTAATCGTCCTCGAGGTCCATTAGGCACAAAAGCTGATAACCCACAAGGCATAAGAGAGTTAAGATGAAGGAGATACTCAAAAAAGCCATGTCCATAGCATCTCCATCACAGAACACCTCTTTCTCTCGGTATTGGTCTGTCTGTGATTTGGTCTTCTCGGTAGAAATCGGCTTCTGGTTTTCGTTGGTGCAATCGGAAATCAAAATCTTGTTTCTTCTTCTCTTCTATCTTGAAGGTAGGTATTTATAGACGATATTATGACTAAACATAATCTATGTGGAATAGAAGTCCTAATCAAAACCACTTGGCGCATGTAGTAAAGTTGGTCGAGCTACCTAGTATGGAACTCCTCATATTTGGAGTTTGAGTCTCAACTCCCACCAGTTTGTGACCAGCAACGTTTGAGGGGCCTTCAAGTTCGTGTGCCTACAGTGGGAGATTAGTCTGACTTTACTGAGATACTCTCGTGAACCTCGGTCCGAATCTTGACTGGGTGGGTGTGTTATCAACTTGCTAACGTAACAACTATAAGTCAAAAAAAGAAGTTCTAATCAAAATAAAAATAGAAAACCTAATCAAACTAGGAAAGAAAACCTGCAACATATGTTGAAGAAACATGGATGAAATCGTTTTGCCCTCCTTGTACATTCTCCACCCATTTTCTAGTTTTTATATCTATGATAATTACAACTAGCATTTCGTGAAGCAATCTCACAACCTTCCACTTAAAAATGAGAGACTTATGTTACTAGATCAAATGGTAATAAGCTGCAATATGGATTAGTTAGGCTAATTGGATTAAACATGGGGTATTTTACCATGCTTCGACTCAAGTTGGGAATTAACCTCCATATAAGGTTGACGTACATACACATTGCTCCCATCTTGTTATTGGATAAAGCAAAGTTTGTCCATTGATTCTAAGTCAAGTCGAGTGGTGATGGTATTAGTCATGAGGAACAAAACAACATTTTTGATAGAATTCACAAAGCTGAATGATGAGGGCAACCAATGGCTTTGTCCTGGACTACCCGTTGGTGAGATTTCAGAATGAGAAATGTTAGTAACCTTCCCCATTTATTAACCGCTATGTGTCCTCTTTTGTCACTCAAAACCATAATATTAATTTTGTCAAAGCTGAATTTCATTTCTTCCAAATATACCTCTAATTATTGCTTATTAACAGCTTTATTATTTTTCTTCTTTTTACTTAAACTCTCTCTCTCCCTCCCTCACTCCAGCGAGCGATTCTCCTCCTTGGCTCCTTTATTATGTTGGTTCAATACAAATCCCCAATAGTGATCATATCAATTAACAAATCATTATTGATTTTTTTTTTTTGGACAGAGTAATAGAGATTTCATTTAATCCCAAAGCCAGAACGGCACATCAGTATTAATTAAGCCAATAAGGCTTATGGTTAAATTTTTAAAAATCCACAATTTACCCTTCTTTGATTATAGTCTAAAAATCTATAATTTAACAAAGGAAGGATAAAATAGTAAATATAATAGCAAACTGAATTGAAGAAATTACAAAAAAAAAAAAAAGATCTTAAACGTTTTGTTAACTGCAATGGCAATTTCTTTTTTTTATCTTTTTTTTTGGGAGTTGGCAGTTTAAATAAAAAAAATTACTTATTAAACAAAAAGTTAATTTTTTTTTTTGAAGAAAAAAAAAATTATTCATAATTTAAAAAAAATATATTTTTTAGATAAATTACTAAAACAAACTCTTTTTTTAGAAATACTAATAAAAACTCAAACAAAATGTTATAGACACAAATAAAGTATGAAAAAATAAAAAAGGCCAATTGACACACGCGTGAGCGTGTGTTAAGAGGCTAGTACAAATAAACCCTATATGCTTGTACCCTACAATATCGGTGGTTAAGCAGGTAAGGGAATACGGGTACCATTCACTAGTACAATGATGTTTATTTGAATTTTACGAGCCTACACAACTACAAATCTCATAGTACACTAAGAAAACTATTTCGAATCTCCTTTCGTCAATGCACTCAATTGTGGTACTTCAGGAGATTCATTAACTTGGTGTAAGAAGAAACCATAGCAATATAGACTAAAACCCACTAATAAAACAGGCCTAGCCTGGGCCAAAACGCACTATTTTCCCCAAACAAACTAGGGAGTTATTGGAATTTAAAAAAAAAACTTAAAAAAACCTAAAGCCCAAAAGAAAACCCTAACCCATTCCAATCATCCCTTCCCTGTGCCTTTAGAAGTTAAGCTCCATTAACTATTCACCCATAGCCACTACGGCGGCTGAATTGTAAGATGGACACCCCCTGCTCCATTAACCATTAGTATTGAGACTTCTACTCTTTTTTTTTCTTTCGGTGGTGGAAATCAAATCACCGAGTCTCAGGTAACTGCAGATTCTCTCTCAATTTCCTTGATTAAATTTTGGTAATTTTTTCGTTGATAATGAACAAATCTGGGTTCTTTCTCTCTCTCTCTCAAAGTTTTTGGGTTTTATTGTTGGTCAAGAAATCAAGATCTGAGTTCTGTCTACTCAAATTTTGGGTTAAATTTTTTTTTTCTAAAATGAAATGAGCAGATCCCAAATTTATTTTGGTTCTTCTGTAGTTTTCCCTCTTCATAGAAATGTTTATCCTCTTGGGTATGACTTTTTGCTCCTCTTCTGTTTTCAATTCGTTTTTGTTTTGTTTTTTTTTTTTTTCAATTCGCAGTTGCATAATCAAATCCTTCGTGTTTAATTTATGTGATTGGTGGTTAGAAGGATATGGCTGGTGTTTCCTACTGGGTTTTCAGAAGCATATATATATGTAATGAATTATTACACTAGTTGTGAAATGCCTGCTGTTCTTTACTGAGTTTTCAGGATATTATATATGGCTCAACACAACATTCTTGAGGGCAATCATGTTCACAATGCCCCACAATCATTAATTTCCTTAACGGGCTTGCTTGCCGCAAGGTCAAGGATTGGCGAACATCAACAGGCAGCGACAGACCACGAACAAACTCGAGTACAACTAGAGGAACAAAGGCATATACTCCTAGCTAATAGAGCAGCTATCAATAACCAATTCTTACCTCTGCGAACGCAACGTGATTTTCATGCAGGTCGCGTTGACCACTACAACCACCGAGTTCAGCAATCTGATCAACAAATAGCCGAGTTGAATGGTAGAGTACAAGACCTTGCGGCCCTTCGTGATGGAGCCTTGGAACGAGTGGAGGTGTATGGGCATGGTTTAGCAACTCTTCCAGTAATTACAGTGGCAACACTAAAGCAAATGGTGGTTATTGTGAATGAAATCCGACCATTAGGCTTTGGTAGTCAGATTAGGATCCATGACACCCCCATGACCTCTGAGCTTGAAAGGCAAGAAATCCGTGATTTATGTGCCCAATTTAATATTATAGTTCAAAACTAGTTATTTATGAGATGATTGTAGTTGGAATTTTAAGTTTCAGTGGCGACTTTAGATAGTTCCAATGCTAGTTGATGTTTGATTTAAAAGTCGATTGCTTATTGTAATTTATGTCGCTACTTGATCACAATTGCATTGCATACTCTGCAATGGTGCTTCTTTCAATTCTATTTTTTACCAGGCACATTGGATGTTCCCCTCAATCTAATCCTGAATCGTAAAGGTGCATTCGCATATAAAATTTATTGTTGGGGTGTCTTTGCCAATTTAACTAAATTTCACACTAGCGTGTTGAATGATCAGGATATTTCCCAATGTGTTCATATTTTGTCTAGTAGTAGGTCAATTTATATATCTAAACCCTGATCAGTGGACCAAGTAACTTGTGTTGGCACTTGTTGATTCCCTGTTCATTATCGCCCATTGTGTTGGTATATTGTTTTCATATTCCCTGTTGATTCCTGATGCTTGTTTAGTTAATGCAGATTGATAGTTATATGATTCAATCAACAAGCAAAGAAATGTTCAAAAGATGGCGTTAGAAATAAGGTCTTTAGTCTTTGGTTGGTCTTTTGATGTTGTGCTAAAGAGCCAAGCATCACTAAGTAAATAGATGAACACTAGGTAATAGACCGCGTGATGCGTGTGTTTGTCTTTTTTTTTTTTTTACTTGAATTTATAAGTAAAAAAAGGTGAGATCATACATATTAAAATCTCTCTCTCTCTCTCTAAGTATGTATATGGGGGAGACTGGGCTGCTGCGGGTTTGGGTGCTAAGCCTTCTTTTATGTGGTGGAGCTTAGTATGGGGCAAGGAGTTATTGTGTGCTGGTATTAGATGGAGGATTGGTACGGGGGAAACAATCAGAATATGGGAGGATAAAATGGCTGTCGGGCTCCCTGAACGTTTAAAGTTATCACACTGCGTTTCATGGTGGCCAATGCAAAGGTCAATCAGCTCATGTTGGAGCCAGGTATGTGGAATGTAGATTTCTTAAAGCAACATTTCTTACCTGTGGATGTGGATAAAATTTTATCAATTCCGTTATGTGAAAGGACTGAGGGAGATGTGGCTGTGTGGCATTTTAATGATGATGGGCGGTACTCTGTTAAATCTGGATATTGGTTTGGGATGGAGTTAAGAAGGATGGAGAGGGGATCGACTAGTGGTAGTGGGCATGCTAATTCAAACTCCATTAATATTTGGAGTCTCATGTGGAATCTTTCGATTCCGAACAAGGTCAAGCTTTTCTTGTGGAGGGCTTCCCATGCTTTTCTACCTTGTGCTGAGCGTTTGTTTAAACGCAAGATTAGCCCTCATAGAGGTTGTCGGCGGTGTGGAGGAATCCATTATTCATTGTCTGTGGGATTGTCCTGTAGTTAGGAAGGTATGGAAGGTTAGTTGGTTAAAGGGGGTTGTTAAGACCTGGAGAGTGGCATGCTTTACAGACTTGTTTTCCCTTGTGGCTGATTGTGGTGAGCCACGAGAACTGGAATTGTTTACTTTAATTTGTTGGTGGATATGGAAGGATAGGAATGAGGTGTTTCATGGTAAAAAGGGATTAGAACTGTAGCAGATTGTGGATAGAAGTGTAGAGTGGTAGCATGAGTTTGTTAGTGTAGCCTTGAAGAAAAATGGAGGACTGGCAGGTAGCAGCTTAGGTTTGGATGCTCAGGATGAGTCTATTGGAGAGGGGGCTAATGCACAGGGCGTAAAATTGTATTTTGATGGGGCTTCTGACATGGATGCAGGACGTGTGGGGTTGGGAGCAGTAGTGATTGATGAAGGAAGGTGCTTGAAGGGGGCAACTGCAATACCCATGATTAAGGCTTTAGCGTTATGGCATGGCCTTAAATTGTGTAAGCATTTAGGTGTAAGCAGGTTGGTAATTATTGGTGATGCTGCAAATGTGATTAATGCACTAGGGCACTAGGGACTTGATTTAAGTGACATTGGAGGAGTACTTGATGCAGTTCGACGATTGATGCTAGAGTTTGAGGTAGTTACCTGGAAGCATGTACGTAAGAGGAACAATGAAATTGCTCATGCCATTGCTCGAAGAAGTCTGAAGATGGTGCACACTATGTTTTGCCAAGAAGTTGGGCCTCCTTGGCTTCTTGAATTAATCGTTTGATGAAAGCTATTGTTTTAGTTTCTGGGGGTTCTCTTTGAGAACAGCTTTTCCCAATTGCTGTATTATCAGTTGATTTAATAAAAGTTTTCTTTTCAATCAAAAAAAAAATCTCTCTCTCTCTCTCTCGTCTCTTCCCCACCATAAACCGCCACCCAACCCACCGCCTTTACCTCTGATCACAACCAAAAATTTGTCTATCATCCTTGTTCCATTTTTCAATTTGATGTTGAACTATTCCGATCTTTTTTCACATAGATGCCATGCAATTATCATATTTTTGGAATTCCAATTGCGATCTTTCTCAGTGCTTTCTTTCTTTTGGTTCTACATATTTGTTTGGCAAATTGTCATGGGTCTTTTAATGTGGGCAATCTTTGTGGTACTGCATTGATCCTGCCAATTGAGTATTGGTTCTTCTCTGTCCAATCTCACTGTGACTTACACTTTGTTTGTTGTCCTTTGCATTTTTGTGTTGTTTGTTTGCTTTGACTTGATTGCATGATTTTCTAGTTATGGGGGCGACGTTGAACAAAAATGGTGAACCCCAACTGATAAAAGCCAAAATTGCACTGGGGTCACAGCCCCCAATCATCCTATACAGTGTCCGTCTCTACTTGAATGGATTGGAAAAAATATACATGATGCAGTAAACTTGAAGCAATAAGATGCTTGTTCTTGGAACTGAATTTGCAAGTAGCAAGCTCGAAATAATTCACCACTTCATGCGCTTGGAGGGTTGCATTATAGGATTAGGACTTTAGAGCAGATATGTGTGTGTGAACAAGGATGAAACTTGGTAAGCTACATGGATATGCACAAGGATGAAACTTGTACTTGAGTTTGCTCAAGCCTTCAAGCTTCGTAGGATATATACAAAAAGGATAAAAACTTGGTAAGCTAGCTCTGATACCAATTACACAAAGGAACTTTTTTATTGATGTAGCTAGAAATTTCTTACAGAGGTATAGACAAAGAAGGAAAGTTTTTATAACTACAAGGAAGCTAAAGAGGTGAAGGGATCGATGATCCTCTTCTCACAACAATGAGTCCTACGTATACAATTGAAAATGAGCTCTAGTTAACTAACTATGATTACAAAATTGTCCTAACTAGGATTACAAATTATCAAGTCACCAACCATGGTTAGGTCAAAGTGACACCTAACGTTATCTACAAACTTCTACCGCCTTCGAAGCGACCAAAGACTTTTTATCTGTTGTCGTTTCTGCTCGAAGTGTCGTGTGGGTCCATACGCTTCCATAACTTTTTCTAGATTTTGATAATCCATGTCGTATAATCCTAAACTCGGGTTTGAGTTTGAATTAACTTCTTATTGGCACAGTAAATATGAGATTTCTTCAATCTCTGTTGCCATCATCAATGGGATGTCCAACTGAGTAACATCTGTGGCCATAGTCTTTTGCCTGCTTCTGTTGTTCAGGAGTAGGCTGATAGTTGCTTGCCATGTGTTTGACGAAAACTATTCGTCCATCTGTCAGCTTAAGCAAATTGCTTTGTCTGACTTCTTCTATAACGTGTTTTAGTTAAGCTCCACAGTTGATTGCGTATTGCCCATAAAGCTTGCTCGGACGACTCAGAAAGTAGAAAATTTGGGGTTAGAGCAAGCAATATGATGATTACAGAAGTTGGGCATGAAGAAGAGGAAGAGAGACCTCCCCCTTATGTAGAACCGAAGATCAACTCTAGGCCCCGCTGCATTGCTCTGTTTGTTGAGCCTTCCCCCTTTTGAGTGAGTCCCTGAATTTTGCTTTTTTGACCTTTACTTTATTGTAAAGAACTAATCTTCATGAATAGTTTGACTGCATCTTCATCTGAGATACCCATCTTTGCAAAATGGTTTCTTTTGTTGCTTTTAGTTAGGGGTTTTAGTATTTTAAGCTTTAGTGATTAAAGTTTGTGACTTTAGGTCCTACCATTGGCATTGGATTTGAAACTTTGAGATCGAGCCTGCTTTAGCTAGACTTACATGTGCTTGATGAATGGACTATGAGGGTATGATATTGTAGCCACAATTTGGTTACTTTTTTACTCAGTTTATTTCAGTTACAATTTCTTACAAAGGTTGTTTTAACAAGTTCCCAACTTTTGTTTATTTCAAATATCACTTCCTAGATCCGATTACTCACATTTATTTACTTCTGTTTATTAGGAAACTGAGTTTCAAGTTTGCGGTGGTTCAAGACTTCAAGGTATTAAGAGATATAAAATAGGACTAAATTTAGTTTGCTCCCTCAAACTTTAGGACAAACATTAGTTTGGTCCATGACTTTTTTTTTTAATCACGATAGTCCTTACACTTCTATTTTTCATTACGCACGTCTAAAATTTAAATTTGTATCCAAACATGACGTCAGATGCTGAGCTGGACCCTACAGCATGACCCACTTTTCAGACTTGTTCCCTAATTTTAGATGAAATGTCCAAACTACCCTCCTCTCATCTCTCCTCACCTCCTAAATCCCACAACCCTCTCTCTAACCCCAAAAATCTAGATTTCTTCACAGCTCCGCTCAACCCCCACCATGAATGCAACCCAACCCTCCTCTCGTACTTCACTTCCCACACTCAATCCTCTTCACCATCAAAACTAGTCTCTGACTACACACTCTCTCTCCTCTCCCTCATCTCTGAATCTCCCCAAACCCACTCTCTTTGTACGCGTCAGAGGCATCCCCACCACCATCCAAACCGTCAAAACCAAATTTCACTTCACCTGCGCCTAGGGGTGGGATCGGTTTGGCTCGGCTCGGGAATGAGCCTATACCGAGACCGATACCAACTTTATAGTCGGCTCGGATCGGTTCGGGATGCCGGAATTTTAGCAGGTATACCGATTGGTCCCTAAACCGATCGATTCGGTACAGTTTCGGTACCAATCGGTTTCAACAGTTCTCAGATGGAGATGAAGAGCAGGCTGAAGGGGCTTTCGAGCGGCGAAGCGACGCCGACGTCAGTGAATGGGAGGACTGAGTCTGTGGTGTTGATGGAGGATTACGAGCCTTAGGAATGGGAAGCGCAAGTGAAGCCTGGTGTGCTTATCACTTTTGATTCAGGTAGCTGTTTTTCACTTTGTTTCTGGAGTTGGATCTGACTCCCTGCCTCGACTTCAGCGTCGCCCTCTCCGTCGCCGGCAACTTATTCCACCCGGGCTTCCACGCGCACGACACCACCACCCCGTCGTTTCCGTCAACCCGTACCCATGACTCACCACGAATCCCAGCAACTCAATCCGAGACAGAACCGCCACAGGAACCGCCGTCATGATCTGGTTTCGGCTCGGTTCGGTCAATACGGTATGCTTTTCACCCATACCGGTGCCGACCCGTTTGCAGAGGTTTCGGTACGGTTCGGATCGGGATTCCGGCGAAACGACTCATCATACCGACCCGATCGGTTTCGGCTCGGATCGGACAGGATCGGTTTCGGGATCTCGATTTGGAATTCCCAGCCCTACCTGCGCCACCCAAATCATCAAACCCAAAATTCAATTTGCCTTTACCATTAAAACTAGATTTTTCCTCTACCTCCAACAAGTAACACGCCGGCAAGTCAACTCAGCCACTGGCAAAGTCCACAAAGGTCCAGAACCCAGATTCCATAACTGAGCTAACCTGCGCACAAAAAAAAAAAAAAAACTGAACCAAAGATTGAAACTTTAGCCAAAATGAAAGAAACCCAAAAGAGAAAGATGAAAGCTTTAGAAATGGGTTACCTTGAAAATCGATTAAGGGAGTTTTTGAGATTTTTGAGGTGGGTGTCATCGTTGGTGGGTGTCAATTGGAGTTGACTCGAATTTGAGTTTTATGAGGATGAAGAAGTCAACGAGATTGGAGGAGAGGAAGACGAGGATGGATATGAGACCAAAACTAACAGAGCACCACCGCTACACATTTCACATTTGCACACTCATAATGAAATTCAAGAAAGTGAGGAACACGATCAGATTAGAAAGATGCATGGGAGGCGGGAGACCTTCATATTCTTCATCTTTGTCTTCTTGTTCTTTACAACTATGTCTACCTACACCACCACCTCGGACTACAAAATTCCACTCACCGAACAGAGCCAAGCATAGGCCTAACTCGCCGGAACCTAGCTCCGGCAAGTCGTCTTCGTCGACAATGACTCCAACTACCCAGATTGGACGGTCCTTCTCCCGGATAAGAGAACAAGATTTCTGCAATTTTCAAGTGTAGGAAAGAAGAGAAGAGGCATCGTCGGCTGGGGAGAAGAGAAGTGAGGACAGAGGAACTGGATTTGATCCAAGGGACAGAAAATGTCGATTTGAGCAAGGCCCATATATTCTGGTTTTTTTTTTTTTTGAAAGAATTATGGGATTTATTATTTATTAATTTTATTTTTTGAGATTATTGGGTTTAAATGTCCATTATGCCCTTCGAAGTCTGAAAAGTTGGCCATGCTGTCGGGTCCAGCTCAGCCATCTGACGTCATTTTTGGAGACAAATTTGAATTTTGAACGTGCGTGATGAAAAATAGAAGTGTGAGGACCATCATGATTAAAAAAAAAAGGTCAGGAACCAAATTGATGTTTGCCCCAAAGTTTAAGGGGGCAGACTGAATTTAGTCCTATAAAATACAACAAAACATGTGGTGAAGTCAGTGTAGAATTGGAATTGCATGTTGCATTAATTTAAAGTTGCTTTGTTGTGCTGAGTTCGTGCAAATAAGAGCAGCATTTAGAACATTACATTTACCCTTAAGCTTGGGGCGATTTTTGCTCTCTATGTTGTTGTTTTTAATTTTGCTTTACTGGGTATATCTCTATTTTGCTAATGGTGGCTATTGACTCATTCTTTTATGTGATCTGGGTTTATAGTCGTACCTATTGACTACCTTACGCATAAAAGAAAAAAAAAGAATAGTTGTTTCAATTTTTCATTATGCAAAAGATTGAGGATTTTTAGGTTACATTTGCTATGAACTGCGAAATTGGAATCTTGATTGTCAATATGAACAATGTTTTAATGAGCGAAACAATGTTTTTCTTTTACTGGTACGGTGGTACCAGTGGCTGAGCCATAAATTAATTTCAAGTGGGTCACCCAAATATTTAAAACAAAAATTGAAACTTAAAATATATCAAATTTTAATAAAAACTAATAAATTAAAATAAAGTTACGGAAATATCAATTATTTTTTAAAGACAGTTATATATTTTTTAATTAATTCAATAGTTTTCTTTATGATGGTAACCTATTTTATCTTTGATTTTTAAAATTATAAGAAATAATTTTACCAAAAAAAAAATTATAAGAAATAATAGTGTTAATGTTAAAAAGGCAAGAGATTAAAAATAATACTTAGTCTAATGCTGCAAAAGGTCTTGAACCTGAGACCTGCAGTTGCATAAGTAGCGGAAAAATAAGGCGGTGCCACTACACCAAATTGGCATTCATTTAATGAATACTCAAACACTACTTATTCAGTAATCCGTAGAGAAATTTTTATTTTTTTTTTAAATCCAGTGGGGCACGAGTTCCACGAGTCCCAACGTGGCTTCGCCCCTGTATAATAAAATATGCTCTTTATGTCCTATTAAGGCACCAAAGTTATTCGCATGCAAATATTTGTGGTCCAAGAGTACCACGTGTCATCAATGTTGGTATTACCTTTTTTGACACTAAATCAGAGTTGAGAAAAGAAGGAAAAAAAAAAGGCTAAATACTGTTTACTCCTTGAATTTTCACGGAAAAAACAATTCAGTCTCTCGCCTTTTAATTTGACACTTTTACTCCTTGTTCTTTCAATTTTACACCCAATAGGTCCATTCCGTAATTCTCCATCCAAATCCTCCGTTAACTCCACATTTTTAATGATAAAATTACTCTAATACCCCTGACTTTCTCATTCTTTAATTTTTTTTAAAATTTTTTATTCTTCTGTTCGACATCAGACCAGTATCTACCATATTGAACCCCAGACCTGACATTATTAATCCTTCTTCCAGCCATGGCATCACAAAATCACTCTCAGCCAAGCAGGAAATCCACTCGTAATTCGACACAAAAATCAACCCCCTCATCACCCTGTAAAACCCAGTATCAGACTATCAGTCTTCGATCAAAACTCATTGAAATCCCACAAGACCAACCTCTCTGCATTTCAAGCCATTTCCCCATCTCTGGTGTTACACTTCACCTCCAAAACACACCCTTTTCACTCTCCCCTTACTCTTAACCCAAATTCCCTATTCCCTATTCCCATTCCCATTCTCAACTACCAAATCCTCCCATAGCTCCTCCCCATTCTTCCTCTTAACCAGTTTTGGCTCCCCCACTTCCAGGAACCAGTGAATTCACCGAATCCTTCCTTGTGCCAACATGAACTTCAAATCATCCTATGATCAATACGCATACTCAGGTAATTGAATACCAACTATACATATACACAATATCATCCAAAGCCTCCAAGGAAGAACCTAATTAACTAACCTTGATGCCAAACAACATCAGAACAGATGAAGTTGTCCCTTGACGAAGAACACAGTAGCTGGGAAAAATTCTCCCTTTGCTCACGTCTCAAAAAATTCACCAATCTTGTAACCGAAATGCAGTCATCATCATAGAAATCAGAATTCGAGTTAGAATTGGCCGAAGAAGAGACAAAACCACCATTGAACATAGTGGCCACGGCTGTGGCCGTGTGCACCCAAAATGCAATTTCTCCAAAACATAATTGACTTCAAAAATTAATTATAGCCCGACATAGAGTACGACGAGAGGATTGTTTCCATAACTCATGCATCCAAAACCGCCATCGGAGTCACCGGAAAAGGCATCGGAAAACCGAGAGCTTCTCTCATTTGATTTAACTCCTTCTTTCGTCCTTCGGAGAAACCAAATTCAGTAAGCTGTAGGAGGCCGAGGACTTGGCTATAGCCACGAGGTAGTTGATCGCGAAGTGGGTTAGGGTTTCGAGGGCGGAGATCTGGGCGACAACTGTTCTAGATATGGCGGTGGAGAACTCCGACGGGTTTGGGTTTTCCGGTGTGGGAATTATGACTAGTTTTGGGGTTTTGCACTGCTGGGGTTTTGATTTTGGAGGCATGATGGTGGTGGAAGAGAGGGTTTGGAAAAGATAGATCAGGGTTCTTGTGATGAAGAGGCAATCTGGTATGATGTCGAACAGAAGAAAAAAAAGAGAGAATCAATTAAAAAAAATTAAAGAATGAGAAAGTCAGGGTATTATAGTAATTTTATCCTTAAAAATGTGGAGTTAACGAAGGATTTGGATGGAGAGTGATGGAATGGACCTATTGGGTGTAACATTGAAAGAACAGAGAGTAAACGTGTCAAATTAAAAGGCGAGGGACTGAACTGTTTTTTCCGTGAAAGTTCATAGAGTAAACAGTATTTAGCCTAAAAAAGAAGAAGAAGACACAATTGGACAAGTCAACATCAACATAATTCCATATTGGTCAATAAAATTGTCTCGAATGGTGGTCCAAAACTATTTTATAATTTTTTTGAATTAAGTTTATTGAGAAATTTCGATCTTTTGCCTCATGTTCTTCTCAAAAACTTTTCAAAACGAACCTTAAAATTAAATGACTCTTTTATTTTCAGTACTTTAAGTTAACGGGAATAGGAAAAAAGCTCCTAAACCTGCGCCTCCTGTAGCCTTAACTCTATTCCCTCCTCTGTCCGGCGGCACATCCTAGCAACGTTGTCGTCGGACGGGACACGTTCGTCAGAACCCTCTTGGCTGCTCTGTTTGGTCTCTAGTGGGAATTTTTGGCCTGAAAGTTGTTTAAGAATGGGGAAGAAAATCTATTCGGCGGAGCGTGTGTGTTTCCGGGATCGATGGCGGCAGGATCTTTGGTGGAAGAAGGATGCGAAGGGTTGGATCACACCGGTTAGCATCGCCGGGGCTCGAGGTTTGGGTATTGGGCTCATAGGGTTGAGGCGGAGATCAGAGATCGATCTAAGCTTGGTTGTTTGCATGTGGGATCGGGGATCGTCTTAGCTGGGATTGATTCCAGGTGGTACCGGAGATCGATCTTCTCTGTGTGGATCGGTGGTTTGCAGGTGGGGACTGGAGATTGTTCTGGTCCGGCATGTGGCAAATCGGGATCAGCTCAGTTCAGGCAGATGGCTTGGGCTCGACGGTGTTGCAGCAATGGTGGGGAGGTCTCGACGGCGGTTTTGGTTCTGTTTGGATGGTGGTGCGACGTTAGGGATGAGACAGCAACATTCATGGGCCGGTCATGGTCTTCTCCAAATCTTAAACGACTATTGGGATAGGGTTTAGGAATTGGGTCCAATTTGGGCAGCTATGTTTTTAGCTTTCATTTACTTTATGCTTTGTTAGTTGTTACTTATTTACTGTTTTCAATAAGAAGAGGTGGGCGTTGTCCCGATATGGGCACCTTGCGTGCCTTGATTGTCCTAGTTAAGCGGCGAGTTCCTTGCTTTGTCAAATGGTCACAACCTCCTAGTAGCAGAGTGTCGCCGGATTAGATTCCGTGCGGCAACATAGTAGGAAAACTGTGCTATTTGTTATGGTGCTTCTCCTTTGTAGAGTTATCTTTCCGTTATGCACATATTTGTCAAAGCAAATAGAGTTGTCAAATATGCACTATTTACCAATTAGTGCATGTTAGAATACCTTACATTTTGTAATATGGGGTTTAGGCTCTATGTCCTCCCCTTGTAGTCTATGGTTTCATTAATCAAAACTTGAGGCCAGCCGCACCGGCCCACTTTACAGAAAAAAAAAAAAAAGTTAACGGGAATAAGAGATTAGATGAATCTAACAGAAAAATGAAATTAGAGTCGAGAGGGAAACAACAAAAAGAGAATTTCTTTTAATACCTCCATATTATTTCTCACATTTATAATTTCTTTTAATTATTGAAAATATCATATATTTTAAAGGGTGTGCTGGCCCAATTCCGGACCGTAACTTTTCTGGATCCCCTTGATCGGTTCGCAATTCACATCTCACAGCAATAAAGGTCTTCCCTCTCTTACTCTCCAAATCTCACAGTCACCCAAACCTTGACATACCCGTAATCGCCGCCTGAAATGGAGCCCGACGGCGCAGCGCCGATGCAAGCCGAGTCCGCGGCGGACAAAAGCCCTAACTCGGAGCTCCCTCCCAAATCCAGAGAAGAAGGCGAGCTCTCTTCGGATGATAATGACGTAAGATTATTACTCTCCCCAAACCCTAGCCCCATCTGCAACTTGTGTGTTGATTTTTGGTTCTTGATTATTATCTGTTTGAGCTTGTTGTTTCAGTGCATGAGTATTGTGTATAGATTTGGGGAAATTCTGGAAATTAGAATCGGATTTTTGATGTTAGATTGTTCAGTTCCTGGATATTGGAGTTTACTTTAGCTTGGGTAACTTATAGGATTAGATTGAGTAAGAGTGTTGAAATTAGTCTCTGTGTACATGAAATTGGGGTTTGCACTGTTTTGAGTTTTAATTTCTACGTTACGCTACCGGAAAGTTCTGGATTCAATGAGGGGTTATGGTTAGAAGTTATGTTGGAATGAGTGATAATATAGAGGTATTGGTTGGTAAGATCATAAGGTTCTTCACCTGATTGACTCTGCTTCCGAGCTTCTATATTAAAACGGTTCTTACCTGATAATGCCTTTCCACCGTTTCTATTTTGCTAATGATTGTGTGTTGTGATTATAGTCAGTTAAGGAAGATACATAATTGTCTTTAATGGGTACTCTTTATCCAATATCCACAGGAAAATCCTGTTCTCTCGGTTGCACGTTCCACTGGTACTACAGGGCCCATGCTGGTGAACAAATTCACCCATGGGAATCAAGTGGGTAAGTCTTGCTTTTCATCACAGGGAAAGATTTTTATTTTGTTTTGTTTGAAACATTAAGATGGAATATTTCATATATATCATCTTGTCGAGCTCCCACTCCTGCCAAATTGGCAATACATCTGAGGCTGATGGTTCCCAAAATAAATTTTTTTGACAAATTTTAAGTTGGTCTTAGGCATGTGGGTGAAATGAAAATGTGCAGATGTCAACAAATCATGTATGTAGCAGACTAGTGCACTTATTGGTGACTTTCTTTTGTCGCATTAAATTTCATGGTCCCTCATGATTCAGCATCGTGTACTAGATTTGTCTGATGGACTTATGTTTATCTCACAGGGAAGGCTGTATCTCCTGCAAGCTCTGCTGATATTCAGTGCCAAACCTCCAAGCAACCTACTTCCCAGAAGAGCAATGATGCAAACAGAGTACCAACACCTGGATGGCGTCCTCCACGTGCCCACTCGGGGCCCAACAATAATCTTGTGATAAGCTTCTCAGACGATGACAGTCAGAGTGATTCTGAAGAAAAAGAGCGTGGGAAACTAAAAGCTTTACAAACTAAAAGTAATATGGCTCGAGGGAATGCTAATGGAAAACCACCCATTTCTTCACTTGCAAAACCAAACAAGTTGGGACAGCCTGCCAGAAATGTGAACAAAGTAATGCCCAAAAAGTTGTCTATGAATGGCACATTTATGACATCAATGGCGAATATCCGTGGAGTTAATTCTAGAGATTCTGTGCCTTCATCAGTTGAGCAAGGATCTCGAGCTGGAAATTTCAATTCCGGCAACAAAAATATAGTGAACAGAGAGCGATTATAACATACTTGATTATAATATTTTTTCGCATTCCCTAACATAGAGTTTCATTATCCTGACAGCGACGAGAACGAGGACGTAATTGAATCTTGTCTCTTGTCCTGTATGTTCGGTGGGGACTATACGAGAGGGTTTTGGAGGGTAGACTGAATGCTATTATCTCTAATTCCATTTTATGTTGTGGGCATCACAGTGTGTCCGTTTTTTCAGGGCATCTCAAAGTGTGCTTGCTATGATTTTTGGACCCGCATTTGCTCATGTATGGAAAAGTATTGGTTTTTGTAATTTATTGCAATATTTGAAGGGGAGTGAAATTTGCACTCTCTTTTTTATAAACCACACACCCTTTTTCTCTTTTGTGCATTAAATTTTTCAAATTACCCTTACTGTCTTCTTATATTTTCATCTTCACTAAATGAGTTTCACAAAACAATCAGAGCTTCTCTATGTCTTCCTAGAAGTCGAGAAAACCAAACAAGGCCACGGAGAGATCTCTGACCCCGATCATCACTTGTTCAATCCTAAATCAAAACTCTGTCCAGCCAACCAATCAGATCCATCTAGCTCGACAATGCTCTGGTTCGCGCTACCAAGTCTGGTCCTAACTTGCTAGACCGCCTCCAGTCCAACAAGGGCTTCCCAGCCGGCGACAACCTTGAACTCGACCCCTTCCTTAGCCGAAACCCCAACTCCTCCTCGACAAACCCGAGTCCCAATGCCTAGTCAACTGAGTCAATTTGATCAGTCTCAAATCGACCCGAATCTTCCAATCCGACCCGAGACGACGGAAAAGGAGCTGGGCCTAATGAATGCCGCCATCTCCGAGTTGTTCTTTATCGATGGCTTCGAAGAAAGCTCCGAACTTTCCAACAAAAGAGTCCTCATAAAACAAACCGACCCCTGAGTTTGTGTCACCTACACCACCCACTCCAATAGTAAAGACAAGAGATGGAGGAGCACCAGAAATGACGTGCTTGACCTTACCACGATCCCTTCCTTGAATTTGGACAACAACAAGGAATTGAATGAGGTGGAAGAGTTGGCAGACAAAGGGGAGAGAAACCTGAAGGGGTGTTCAAAAAACGAAGTGACTGTGATCGACACGAGTTGCGAGGTTTGGAAGATGGATAAGGCATGTTTAGGAGGTAGAGTGTGTAGAAAGTGAGGGAGAAGAAGAGCAAGTTGAGGAGCTTTGGGAGGAATAAGAGGAAAGTGGCCAGTGGTGAGGAAGGTGATGATAGCATTGAGGATTCAAGGAGAAGATCGAGGAAAGTGGTCAGTGCTAGTGCTAAAGCTCCGGATCCGCCATATTGAAATCATTCTCATTCAGATCCACTTCATCTTCTTCACCTTCATAATCTTCATATATGCCCTCTAATGGAGCCTTCACATTCCACTCAACAAAACCAGAAACAGGGTACCAAAGAAAAGAAACGATAAAAATAGAGATGAAGGACTAACAAGGGGTATTTTTGGAATAAACAGCAAAGAGTGTGTGGTTTACAAAAAGGGGAGTGCAAATTTCACTCCCCATTATATATACGCAACCATAATTTTTTAATACACACCCCTTCAATTTTTTGTCCAACTTTTTCTTTAAGCTTCCTTATATACCCTCTTCATTTTATTAAAAGAATTAATTATAACAATTGTTTCAAATCATTCACCAGTTCACCACCTACCTCCCATCGACAACGCTCGCAGCCTTCCACTGCCACACTCCTTCACATGGTTAACCTCGCGTCCTTCTCTCGTCTTGTCTCGTCAAACACCATGCATGGAAGCCACAGCTAATCATACTTATCTAATTATATGGAGATGTAATGATACAAATCAATATAGAAGTGCCAATACCAATTATACCATATAGGCTTTATAAACTTATTAACCATAGTTGCCCATCAACATCTATACTACGTCTCAGGGACTGCGATGTTGTTGTCGTCCTCCAATCTCGACGGAGTCTTTCATTTTTTTTTTTTTTTCAATTGAAGGTTAATGTGGTCATTAAATAAATTAAAAAAAGAAGGGAGGTGTATTTTTTTTTTGAGGGAAATGGAAGACTAATTCATTGATGAAACGTCATTACAATCAGAGAAAATTAGAACCTCCACACTTGGAGGGATGTTGGTAAAGAAATCAATACCAAATTGACCAGCTTTGGCCTCCTGCGCCAAAGTATGCGCTACTAGATTAACCTACCTATTACCAAAAACTACTTTAGCATCTAAAGCAGCATGCAACAAGTTTCGCAAGTCATCAATTAAGAACCCCAACTCCAATTGATCAAGGGAAGAGCCAGAAATAGCTTGAACCAAATCCATACAATCTGTTTCCACTATCACTGGTGTTAAATGCTGATCAATAGCCAACTGCACTCCTAGAAGCAAAGCCAACAACTCCGCATGGCGGGCAGAACTAGACACCATTACTGTGTGTCAAAAGCCCCCCAACACAACTCCTTCATGGTCCCTGAAAACACCTCCCAATCCTGTGATACCCGAATCCAAACAAAAGGCCGCATCAACGTTCAATTTAATAAAACCAATAGGAGGCTTTTTCCATTGGGTTAAAGACCCTGATCTATGAACAGAAGGTGAGGGAGTGCGAGCAGCCTTATAATCCTCCCACCAACCCAATGTTATTGGCACAATATCAGTAGCCAACTTGCACTCCTCATCCCAAATCCGGGAATTTCTGTTACGCCAAGTAGCCCAGATGGTCATCAATGAAGGAGCAAAAACTGCAGGGGCCGGTGAGTAAATGGATACCAACCAATCCGCAACACAAGAGGCACCTAGGAGATTAGGAATATGAGCTACCTGGAGCATACTAACTGCATGGGGACAATCAAGTAGGACATGAATTGGGGACTCAACTTCTTCATCACAAAACGGACATTGGGTATCAATATCAATACCTCTTTCACTAAGCCTGCTTCGTGTAGGAAGAATATTAAAGGCCACCTTCCAAGCACAAACCTTCACATTACCTGGCACGGGGGCATTCCATAATTGTTTCCAAAGAACTGCACTAGGGTTAGGATTAGAAGGCTCCTCTTCAAGAATCCTGCACCTAGCAATATGATAAGCAGACTTCACTGTAAATTTGCCTTTTCTGTCAGCATCCCAAATCCATCTGTCTGCATGGTTCTGAGGGCTAAGTGGGAGTGCCTGTATCTTCTGAACAATATGTGTAGGGAATAAATGAGATAAAAGAGTAGTGTCCCACACACCTGGAGCAAGAAACAGATCCGCAACCACAGTAGCTCGATCGGACCTATACAAACTCAAGTCCTCCCCCATTAGCCAGGGATCTGCCCAGATATTAGTGGTTGTCCCATTGCCAATATGTCTTCGGATACCTTCCCGTAGAATATCTCTACCTTGCACGATACTCCTCCAAGCATAAGAGGGTTGCGCCCCCAAAGTTGCTTCCCAAAAATTACAATGGGGAAAATACAAAGCTTTTAAAAGCTGGCCAATTAAAGAATCCGGGTTTTGGATTAACCTCCACCCTTGCTTTGCTAACATGGCAAAATTAAAAGCAAATAAATGTCGAAAGCCCATACCTCCCATGCTCTTAGGTTTACATAAAGCATCCCAAGCACGCCAATGCATAGACCGCTTCTCCTCCGTACTACCCCACCAAAACTGAGCACATAATTGGTGAAGTTCCTGAATAAGAGACTGAGGTAGCAGATAACAATTTATCGTATATAGAGGCATAGCCTGAGCTACTACCTTGATTAAGATCTCTCTACCAGCGCTGCTTAATAATTTAGACAGCCATCCTGTCAGTTTCTTTGACAAGTTGTCTTTAATATAGGCAAATGTATCTGTCTTGGACCGGCCTACTAGAGTTGGGATACCTAGGTATTTTTGATAAGCTCATAAATGTACATGATTTTGTGTTGATTTCTTCATGTTTTCTCAGCTAGTTTTCTATTTATTTGAGTCATTTACTCTATTTTTATGTTTTGTAGGTGTTATGGAGCAAAGTAGAAGAAAGGAAGCTAAATCAGTAAATCTGCCTGTGCAGATCAGTCAACTTCGACATGAAACTGAGAGCAGCTCAGAACTAACTAGATACTGAAATTTATATTCTTGGAAAGCCTTGGATGTGTAGTTTCCAGAACTTTTAACGGTTCATTCATATCATTTTTCTACAAGAAGTTATGGCCGATTTAGTACAGCAAGGTCGAGCAGTCCGGGAATCTGACACTTTGACGGAAATCCATGATTTGAGGCCCGAATTCCTTTTAGAAGCCCACCGACGGCTATTAACTGAATATCTCTGTTTATTAGAGATATATGACATATTTTTATGGGTGAAAATTATTAGAAATCTTAGAGGAGAAGCTACTTGAATCCTAAAAGGAAAAGAAGTGAAAATTTGCTGACCTAAGCAATAAAGAAGGGAGACGTTCAGTTGAGTAGAGGTTCGGCCGCACAAGAGAAAGGAGAGAACGACATCTTCTGCCATCATCTAGCCGTGATCTCATCTCCTTCTTTCATCTCTATTTTTCTTTTCAATTCTCTTGATGTATGCATTCAGCGAATTCATGACTATGTCTAGCTAAATACTTTTGTAGCTAGGGGCAATTTCAAAGCCCCAAACATGTTCAATTCATATTGATGACAATTCAGTTTTTGGTTTTCTATATTATCAATTGAGTGTTTATGTTTCACTGTGTCTACAAGATGAATCTTTACTTGTTTGTTTAGGTGCGCAACTAAATGAAGAGGTTAGGGTTCTAATGCTAGGAGTAACACTAGATTCGTATATGTCGTGTGTTGATTCCAATTGAGTAGCAAAATGTCTTCTTGAATTACATGTGACTCAAACCCTAGGTTTAGCAAGACTACCAACGTACTTGTGACCCTGGATTTATCCAAACCCTTTTAGTGCTTAATGATTTTGATATGTTAAACTTAGCGAGCTTGTGTCTAGGTAGCATAATCGGAAATAGATTAAGTGGTGAGCTTGTATTCACTTAACGAGGAACTAAGAAAGGGTAATGGGTTAATTCGAGCTTGTGAGTTAACTTCGGGTAAATTCAATTGAGATTTAGGATTCCATAACTGAGCTTTGATATGATTGAGTGTGTTTGGTGGTGGAGAATGAGTCCTTAGCTTTGTTTCTATCAATAGTTTAAAGTTATAAAATCTGTTTCTGCTTTGTTATCTTTCTGTGTTCAGTTTTACGTGAATTATTTAATATACCAAATCAACTCCGATTGTTTTGAAATTTTGTATATGTGTTATTCAATGTGTTTTTAGTGTCATGTAAAATTTTCAGAAAATTCCATCGAGTATAGGTTAGTTAATTAATTTATTTTTGTTAACTGTTCAGTAGCATAGTTTAGAGTAGCTTGTGACATTTGATTAGCAGTTTAGGAACAATCTTCAGTGGGTAATGACCCTTGCTTGATCACTATATTACCAACGATGATATTTGAGTGCAAGGTTTAAGTTGTGCATCTTTTAGATGTACCAATTTTTGGCGCCGTTGCCGGGGATTGTTTTCCTTAATTGCTAATCTGTTTTGTTTTTGTGTTTTTCAATTTTGTAATATACTAACTTAGTTTTTGTTTTGTTTTGTTTTCGGACTGCAATACCAAGGTTATTTCGAGCATGCTACTATAATGTGGGAGGATCCCAACTCAAGCATTTACAACAATGGTTGGACTAATGCTAACTCTTCATGGAATCCGGAAGCGTTCAACTCATGGCAGCCTTATCAAGTCCCTATGTATAATCCTTATCATCATGATATTGATTCATTCATGTGGCCGTCATACCAAGAGCAAGCACTAGTCCTCTTGGTTGATCTAATGAAGCCCTCCCTTGAGGCAATTGTACAAAAAGTTGCGAAAAGTGCGGAAGAATCATCAAGGAATATGGACAAAGCTGTGGAGAATATTGAGCGACATATCCAACAAATTATTAATTCTTTGAACCAAGAAACAGAGGAGCGGGAAACACAATCTTGGGTTCAAGAGTCATATCATGAGGTATTGACCAGTGAGGAAGAAGATTGGGCAGAAGCTAATGAGCCTTTGGAGGCCAAGGTACTTATGGAGTGCCCTCCTACACCTACTACAACTTTAGGGAAGTCCCTTGAAGTCACAGCCTTACCTCAGCCTCATAATGTATTCCATGAGTCAATTTTGGATGAGGATGAGGATACAGATTTGGATGAGCCCTATGAAAAGAAACTTGAGGCTGGGACATGTGAGGATTATGTGTTACACTATACAACCGAGCTTGAAGCATATGAAGATAGTGATATTGAAGAGTCCTTGACAGACGAGGAATTTTACATTAAAGAAAGCAAGGTTCAACTTCATGCGAATGAGTACCAAGTGCCGAAAGCAATCATCATAGCTCATAAAGATCAAGAATGCAAGGATGACATGGAGGATTGCTTAGAAGAGGAGTCCAGCAAATCTCCTATAGACGGGCTTCTAATTCTATCACATGCCCGACCACCTGACCATTACTTGCCACATTCGAGCTTTACATTTGTTACCTCCATACAAGAAACTCTTGAGTTTGTTGATCATGTGGAGATGGTGATAGGTGAATATCCCAATTCTGATAAGAAGATTCTTTTGGCCATGCTTGTGGGACATAAGAAGAGAACGAGACAATGGAAGAAGAGAAAGAAAACGAGAAAGTTGAAATCCTATCTTTCCATTGTTACCAAGGAGCACAAGTTGCTTACAAGGGATCACCTAGCATCTTTGAAAAAGGTCAAGCATCTCATGGAACCAAGACCAAAACCTCCTGATTACTCTTAAAGAATTGGCCCGGCTGTCAGGCTGAGGACGTTAAACCAAGCGCTTCTTGGGAGGCAACCCAATGAATGAAGGAGGAAAATTGCGGTATTTTTCTAAGGGATGTTTTCTTTATTCTTTTCTTCTCTTTCTTTTCTTCTTGTTTTGTTTGGTTTTATGTTTTTGTGTGTGTGTGTGCAGGTGTCATAGTTGAGAAAGATTTACAGGAGTCACTTTTTATCAAACCAGTTTTTCTGACGCCCAGATTTCAGTCTACTTTGAACAGCTGTCGTTCACAGCTCCTTTGGAACCAATAGACGTAATATATATGGATCAAAATCCCCAGATGTCTATTTTCTAATGGCTTTGGCAGATCCAAATTTCAAGTTTCACACCATCTGTAGTTTCCAGTTGAGTACAGGAGGGTTGGAACAGAAAAGCAGAAAACTGGGCATCAGAGCCACTTAAAGTGCAAAACAGGGGATACTTCCGGGGGTCCAAATGAGACAAAATTATATGGGTTTGAAGCCCCGGATTTCTACTTCATTTCTACCAAAGGGTTTCTGAATGTGACCCCTGTAGCTTCTTGTATTCAGGTTTGAATGGACGAAGGTTATTCTGTCAGCATTTAGCCAGTTTTCTGTAATTTTTTTTTGCTAACTTTGCAGGTCTCTATTTTCTACATCCCTTGGAGTTGGAATGCGTGCCACATATGTATGGAAATCCCTAAATATAAACTTTCATCTCCAAGTGGAACCTTTGGATTCCGGTTCTTACTGGATGAGCTATGAACCTCGGAAACAGGGATGCTGCAAGGTTTTAGCTGAAATCAGTTTGTGAAAAGTGATGTTTCCTAATGACTTTGAGCATTATTGGAGTATCTTTGGTGCATTTGGCATAGAGCTTGCCCTAGACTTATACCCTTGAGGTTGATATCCAAAGATCATTAGCATTGGGAGGTCTACAAGAGGGAGCATTCTCTACTCTTCTTAACTACATTTGTTTGTGATGTGTTTTCTCTTTCCTTCTATACTCAACTATATCATTGCATGATTATATCTAGATCAAACATTGAGGACAATGTTTAGTTTAAGTGTGGGGGAAAGGAATTTGAACTTTTTGTTATTTTTCAATAAAAAAAAAATGAAAAAAAAGAAGAAGAAAAAAAGAGTCTAGTTCTTAGGTTTATTTTCTGTTGAGTCTTTAGGGTTCTTCCAAACTCTATGATGAGCATGAACTGTTTACGGATTTATATTTTGGTCACAAAAGGAATGCAAGCATGTGTTAGATTCTTGATTTCAAATAATTGTTAATAGATTTTGATGATTATTGTGCTTGATTTATATACATTGATGGTTGGATTAATGTAACACTTGAGAATTGATGGATGCATGCTATGCCATGTTAAACTTGATTTAAACCCTTGTGAGCTTTTGATCCTGTATATGTGCTATTTCTTTTCTGAGTGCTTAGTGTAGAATCATCTTATTTTTTTGACGAGGATTTTGCATGATCTCATCTCTTATTCATCTTGGTTGAGACTCGGATTCGACTTGCATATTTTATAAGGACAAATGCTAGAACTTGCCCCAAAGCCTCTTGAAGCGTATGGTTGAATTGCATGATGGATGGGAAGGGATAAAGGCACTAGGATTACCACCATAGCAAAATTAACCTGTGTCCCTTTTATGCACACAAGATGTGCAATCCCCTAGTTAACCCCCTAGAGCCTACATTAAGCCTTTTTGTTTCATTACCCACGAATTCCTTAACCCTAAGCTTAGTATAGATTTATCCTTACCCTATTCTAAGGAATTAGTGGAGCAAATATTTTTAGAGATATATGTATGTTCAAGGTACTTTTGTAAGCAAGTGTGGGGGTAAGACTTGTCCATAAAAATAAAAAAAAACAATATATGTATGCCGAAACAGAAAAAAATATGAAGAAAAAAAAAGTATACGGCAAAAGAGAGGGAAAAAAAAGTGTATGGATTTTAGTCCCCCTTTTGTGAATAAGGAGCTTATTTTTAATTGAAGGCCTGTTCAAGAAAATTTGGCCTTTGTCCTATTTCACAAGTGTTAGAAGAAAGGTTTAGAATGAAGCAAAGGCCCAAGAAGATGACATCTGGCCTTGAAAAATTACTTGCTTCATGTTTGAAGATTGATTACCTTGAGGAGTTCCAAGATTCTTTTATCTCTTATGTTTTTCTGGTGCTCCACTAGGTTCTTTAGGATCTTTGAATTTTCCTTCCTTTTCTTTCTTTTAACCTTAATCTTTGGCCCCATTACAACCCTGAATAAAGACCTTGTTGATCTTTGAAGTTGTGCATTTGATTTGTGGAGACTTGTGTAGAGGGGTGAGCATATGGTGTCACTGGCATTTCATCCGAGTCTTGGCGTTCCAATCATGGGATCATATGTAAAAAAAATTCAGAAAAAACCTTTCTTTCTTATTATTATATGTGAGCTATTTGTTTGTCTTATTACATCATTCCTCTCACATATAACTTGAGCGAAATATATGCTTATACATCAAGTCAGAAAATCATGAGTGAAAAGAAATTGAGAGCATCTTTGTGAGAAATTGAGTTGACGCGTGTTTGACCCATGAATAAGTTGGTTCTCCTTTGTTGCACTAGTTTGATTGTTCATGTATTATAAATTTAGCACTATGGTTATCAAAATAAATTAGCTCTGAAGTGAAATTGTGAATTCTGATATGTGACTGCTTGAATTTTGTTGATCATACTAGTGGGCATTATAGGTTCTCTGAGATGTTTGGAAGACATTAGGTCCGTGTCTTTTGTTATAGCAGTTAGTTTCTTTTGTTTTGCTCGAGGACTAGCAAAAGATAAATTTCTCATGCTTGTCTACCATCTGAACTCCCAGAATATTCGCCATATTTTCGCGCAAGTGGGGAAGCACAGTCCTACTGAACACCACATTACTTTTCTGCAAGTTAACTTGTTGCCCCGATGCTTTCTCATAAATATTAAGTAACTGACGAATAAGATAACAGTCCTGAGGACTAGCATAGGAATATAACATGCTATCATCAGCAAAGAGCAAGTGACTAATAACAGGAGCCCCATCACAAATGCATAACCCCTGCCATTGACCACTAGAAACAGCATGACAAATAAGAGCCGATAGACCTTCAGCACATAGCAGGTACAAGTAGGGTGAGATAGGGTCACCTTGCCTCAGACCTCGCTGCGGAGCAATGAAACCCCTGGCATTGCCATTAATGAGAAAGGAATAATGTACCGTGGACAGAAAAAACATAATCAGTTCCACCCATTGACTAGCAAAACCCATCTTGAGCATAATTTTCTGCAAAAAACTCCATTCCAGCCTATTATAGGCTTTGCTAATGTCCAACTTAAGAGCCAAAAAGCCCTCATGACCTCGCTTCAATTTATGCATGTAGTGAGCCACCTCTGAAGCCACAAGTGTATTATCAAAGATTAGGCGATCTGGTACAAAAGCACTCTGTTGAGAGGAAATAAGAGCTGGTAGAAAGCTCTTCAACCTGTTAGCAACAACTTTGGAAGCAATCTTATAAATGATATTGCACAAAGCTATGGGTCTCAAGTGTGACATATTCACCACTTCCTTAATTTTTGGAATCAAAACCACATGAGTAAAGTTCAAATCCGGGGACATCTCCAATTTAGTCAACATAGACATAACAGCATTACTCACTTCATGACCCACCAAGTCCCAATATTTCTGAAAAAAGAAAGGAGACATACCATCAGGCCCCGGAGCTTTGGACGGGTGCATTTGAAAAAGAGCGTCTCGGATCTCCTCCATGCTATACGGAGCCAATAAGGTCTCATTCATTGAATCCGTAACCCTTGGCGCAATGGTTTGTAGTACCATCTCCTGAGCTTCCAAATCTGAAGGCTGAGAACTAAAAATGGATTGGAAATAATCCAAAACAACTTTATCGATCCCATTCTGTGAATCCTGCCAGACACCATTGTCATCAAAGAGACCCTTGACTTAATTTTTTTGTTGTCGATTAGAGGCTCTCTTATGGAAAAATTTGGAGTTCCTATCTCCATCTTTGAGCCATATTGCACGTGAACGTTGACGCCAGTAAGTCTCATCTATCGACATCAATTCGTTCAATCTTCTGGAAAGTTGTTGCTTAGCTTCCTGGTCATCTTGATCAAAGGGCTTCTGTAATAGGGTGTTAAGCTGTGAGCGAACTACCTCCACCTCCTCCCTCCGGCTTCGGAAAACAGTGCGATCCCAAGTCAACAACTGGTTTCCAACTCCTCTTATTTTCCGACATAACTGAAGCATAGGGTTCCCATTATAAGACTCACTCCATACTTCCTCCACCTTCTGTGTAAAACCTTCATGAGCACACCACATTTCCTCAAAGCGGAACTGCCTTCTCCTTCTCTCCAGCTGCGGCGGCTCACAACGCACCTCCAGAAGAATGGGAACATGATCAGAATGACTAGGGTGCAAGTTCACCACCCTAGAGAAACTAAACTCTGTCCTTCATGCTAGTGAACAAGTGCCTCTGTCCAAATGCTCTTTGATGCTGGGACTGCTCCACATGTAGATACCACCAGCAGCTCCCATGTCCTCCAAGTTACAGTCCGACAAAGCTTGCCGGAACGCCTGCATCTGGCCTTGACTTCGAAGCCGACCGCCTGACTTTTCCCCCAGGTCCAACGTTAAAATCTCCAACAACAATCCATTTCTCCGCCGGATCACGGGCCAAGGATCCCATTAAATCCTAAGAGACATGGCGTTGACCAGTTTTCGGGTGCCCGTAGAAGCCGGTAAAACGCCATTCCATGTTGTCTGGCCCTTTCACCATCGCATCAATGAAATACCTGTTCACATCTCTTACCTGGACAGAGATCGAATCATCCCACATCAATGCCAGACCTCCTGCCTATCCACCCGATCAAAATGAGCGATGTGAGGGAGTCCCACCGATCGAAGGAGTGTCTTATGCTGCTGTTTGGTGCAATGGGTTTCACTAAGAAACACCAAGCACGACTTATGCTTCTGAATCAATAACTTGAGGGCATGCCGAGTTTCTCTGTTCACAATACCTTGGTAATTCCAAATCAAACAATTCATGGTGTGGAGGCAAGGTGTCGAGCACCTACTGAAGCCGGAGATCGGCACTGCAGAAAACCCTAGAAACAGAGGCGGCAACCCTAGTTTCAAAAAGTTCTCGATATTTTAACTCAAATTTCTGCAGAAAATCAAATTAGATTCTTGTTTAACATGTTTAATATTTTAAAGAAGGGATGTGTATTAAGTGAATGAGTGTGTGTATATAAAATGCAGTATAATTGTTCAACTTTATATATATATATATATATATATATATATATATAGGTTCAAGGTTTTGTCTTTTGCGAGAAAAACTTCCTCTTGTTTAAGGAAAAACGTAAATTAACAGAGAGAGAGTAATGTTGCAGAGAGAATGGAGATTCAAGTGTGTTTTCATCTCATACAAAAGAGGTATTTATAGGGATACATTTGAGGTGTGAGTGCTTAAATAATAATGCAACTTGATGGCATCTTCATTTGCAGCTTCACATTGTGGCATCTTCATTTGCAGCTTCACATTGTGGCTGTGATGATGATGATTGTCATACTTGTTCCCCTTTGGCATAAAGCTTGTCACACAAGTCACTATACCTACATTATACACTCAAGCACCTACTCAAATACCTATCTTATACATGATATAGACATTTATACTACAACACTCCCCCTTGGATATTTCATGTCAATAGTATTGTCTAGACCGTGCGCTTCGAAGTTGCCTAGTTAAAAACCTTGCCAAGTAATAAAACCCTGTGGGAAAAAACAACCTTGGTCGAAGGAAAAAAAGAGCACAACGCGCATTGAGTGTGGAGTATGTTTCTGGATACTCCCCCTGATTTAGACTCTTTCTTGTGTCTCCCAAACGTGGTGCTTCTCTTGTTGCCTCATTAAAAACCTTGTCGAGTAACAAAAACCCAGTGGGACAAAAATTACCTCGGTCGAAAGGGAAAAAGAGCACAACACACTCTTCACGTTTCGAGACCATATGTGTAGACATCTCCCCCTCTGATTGATCTTTTGAGGAGAGTCAGTTGTTGCTGATTTATGCTTGGTGTTGTCGCTTTTGATGTAGCCTTGCTTCATTCGTTCAATAATAAGCAGCATTGTCCTAAATGCTTGTAGGCTCATCTGTGGTAGACTTTAAATTAACCACAACTGTTCGTACATGCGTAACTATGGATTCAATCCATATACATTCATGATCTTCTTCGTGAAGAGCAATAATCTCTGCATTGTTCGAAGATATAGCGACTAAGGTCTATTCTGTAGACCTCCAAGATATCGCGATCTTACCCATGGTGAACACTTTACCAGTTTGGGAAGACCTTTGTATGGGTCAAGAAATACCCAACATCAGCAAAACCTTCCAAAACACTGATGTCATTTTGGGGTAGAGATAGAAAACGCAGGCCAGCGTTTGGCGGCTTTTCTAGTGTGTGATGGGTCCGAATCCATCATCTTTCTATAGGGATAGAATAAGCCCATATCGATCGTACATCTCAAGTTATCGAAAGATATCTTTTACACCAATCTAATGGCGTCGCGTTGGCGCAGAGCTATACCTTTAGCTAACAAGTTCATGGCAAAGTGAGATGTCCAGTCTTGTGCATTGAGCTAAGTACAATAATGCGCTTTATTGTACTTGAGTAAGGCACTTCAGCCTCTCTAACACATCTTCGTCCGATCATCCATTTAGACGAAGAGGATCCTTTTCAGGATCAAGACTACGAATGATCATGAGGTGCTTGAAGGCTTGACCTCGTCAAAATGCCTAAGCATCTATCAACACGGTGCTCAAATTCAAAAACCGAGGCTTAATCGTGTTCCCCAAGAATCCTTCATCTCAAACTCGGATTTCAAGTGTTCAGCGGTTTCCCTTAACCCTTTAAGGGCTTCTAATAAAGATCATGTCCAACATGAAAATCGCAATAGAATCCGAAACTTATTATGGAAACGCGCGGGCATATCCCTTCTCAATCAAGTAGTCACTTTAGTGAGCGTTTCAACTCTATTGCAAACGCGCTCGGTGGCCTAGAGCCACTTGATTTGGGTAAATAAAGTTTCACTATGAACTTTCATGTATATTTCGTATCTAGATCCCCATAGAGATACGTAGTGACCACATTTATAAGCTGCATGTTCAGTTATTTGGAAACTACCAAACTGACAGGGTAGTGGATGTAATGTCATCCATTACGAGAGAATATGTTTCATCGTAGTTAATTCCAGTGCGTTTTGTGAGAAGCCTTGCGCCATAAGGCGAGATTGCCATCTCGTTTTCTCAACACGCTTTCTAACGAAGACCCATTAATCAATAGGTTTTATGTAAGGAGGTGTTGGCATCACTGGCTCAAAAACCTTCCTCTTCGTTTAATCTGGATTGCATCTTTCCATTTAGGCTCAATTTCTCTACGTTGGTATTCATACTTCAATGGAGTGTGGTTCGATATCATTGGTTTCAACAAACTCATGCGCAACTACATCATCAATTATGATGGAGTTTCTTTTCCACGTCTCATGTATACTAGTGTAATTTCATAGAGCTCTATATTCTCAGGAATAGGTTCTGACGTTGAGGTGTCCCCCAACGATAACCATAATCTGGAAGATATTCATGAGACGGATGTTGAGTGTCGATGATCCAAGGATGCCAAAGTCTCCTTCGAATCCACGGGCTTCCCACGCATTCTAGCTGGGGCCATGGCCTATAACGCCAAAGTGCCACTTTCTATGGCGTTGGCGCCTTGCCTACCTCTGTGTAGGGTGGCGCTACGTCCTCTTGTAGGGACGTCCTTCCTTGCAGGCATTTTTGCAGCAAATGTGTGTGATCTCGTCACTTCAATAGGTAGGGATCGAGATGAGACATAGTAGGGACAAGCTACGACTTTTCCTGTCGTTCCTGCTGACCATTCATGTTCTTATCTCCCCCTAACGACGGGAAGACTGTCTCATCAAAGTGACATCCGTAAATCAAACGGTAAGGAGATCGCCTGGCAAGGGCATTAAGTGGCGGACGATTGTTGGAGTCTCAAATCCAACCAAGTTGCTCACTTGTTTTTAAGGACCTACCAGAGGCGTTGTGGCAGCGCAATTGGCACATAAATGGCTCACTCGAATGTGAGTAAGTACAAAATATTTGTACCCAGTCACTAGCTGTAACGCAGGGATACATTGAGTGGCGGTAGGTCGTAGAGGAATTAGCATAGTTGTATGCGATATTGCATCACCCCAAGTGGATATAAGGAGATTGGTGCGCATTGCCAATGTCTGAACTACCATCGTAGTTATTTCTGCGAAACCATTTAGGTGTGTATATGAGAATGTGATGTCCAACATCAGTCCCTTTGCAATAACCATCGAAAATCTTCGATGTATACTCACTAGCATAGTCAAAACCCAATTGACTGAATGGATGATCCGGGGAGTGAGCCCGTTGTTATATGATTTGTGCTAGGAGTATAGCATACGTAGCTTTTACATGTGGATAATGGCACAACACGTGATCAGTGTGTTTGCGTGTCAACCAACATCATGAGATATTTAAACGTCCGCAAGTTAGTTGAATAGGTCCATAAATGTAAGAATGGTATTTTCTTTAGTGTCCTTTGCATAGGATGGTCTCGATCCTATCTTTGTTAAAGAGCAAGCTTTGCAAAACGAAGTAACTCTTTGGACCAATCTTTGGTTCGTACTTCTTTTCGTTTTGAGGAATGGATGTCCGTGAAGTCTTTAATATACGGAACATCATATCACGACCTGGATATCCCAAACGGTCTTGCCAAAGCCTATATGTGTCAGAATCCCATAAGTCATCTCTTATGACATGGTTTGATTCAATGACTCGAATAGTGGTTGCATGCAACCCATTAGAGCGACACATAAGTTTCTCTAATACTCGTTTATGTCCGTAGTCATTAGAGGCGATGCAAAGGAACTCTTGTCCATTCTTACAATGTGTTTCCACATAAAAATCATTGGCTCTTATATCTTTCAAGTAATAAAGTTTGAAATTTAACACATGTCCATGACATTGAATAATAATGCGACACTTTATTAATAGCCAATGATTACATCAAAGTTTCCAAAGTCTATTCCAAAATAAAATCAAATTTATACAAATTGTAATTGCTCAATCCGTTTGGTAATTCCATTGAAATATGACCAGGGAAGTAGAGAGATGTTGGTGGAGCGAGGCTCGCTTAAATACCCAGATCTCAATTACTTTCCTAGACATCATACTTCATTGGGTACGCCACATGAGAAAGAGTCAATACAATTGTTATTTATTGACTAAGGCACATTTGCCGTTTATTGGAAAATAGAAAAGACTATTCTAATAAAAGTCTGCGGCATCCTCGTACTCTTTATTTGCAGCTTTGAAGTCCTCAGTGGTGAGAGTGATATCTTCACCATCTTCATCTTCAGCAAGATTGATATCTTCATCTTCAGTAGGATTGGTTTCTTGCTCTCTCAATTGCCTATACTCCTTGTAGCTTTCAGCTAGTTAGGTACTTGCATGGCATTGCTTGAGCCAATGCTCAATTGATCCACATCGATAACACATGTCATTGTGGTTACCTCCCTTCATTTGAGGTGCAGGTTGTCCACGTTGTGGATATTCCCTCGGAGGGTTGCTGCTACTACCACGTCTCATGGTGCGACCTCCACGGCCCATATTGTTACCATATCCTCGGCCCATGTTGCTACTGTATCCACCTCTCCCACGTGTGTAGTTTCCACCACGTGTGTCCGCTCTAAAGTTGCGGTTTCCTTCTTTATTGGGGCGGTTATATGGACCCATTCGTCCTTCTTGTCCCCTGTTATTAGGGTACCGCTCCTTGTGCTCTCTCTTGGGTGCATTATAATTCGCCTCACGAACGTTTTTGGTTCCAACGGGCCTTGAATTATAATTCTTTACGAGGATGTTGTCGTGCTTCTCAGCTACCGACAAAATATTGATGAGCTCATTGAACCTCGTAAGTCGTCCAGCATTGAATTCAATGCGATATTGCTTTGATAGTATAATTGCTACGACGGGAAAGGTGGAGAGAGTCTTCTCAATTAGGTCTTCTTCTGTGAGAGGTTTTTCATAGAACTTCAACATGGCTTTTAGCCAAAGAGCTTCTGAATTGTATTCAGCAACAGACTTGAAGTCGGAGAAGCGTATATTGTTCCACTGAACCTTCAAGTCAGGGAGGAGGGAATCTTGGATATTATCAAAGCGCTCTTCTAGCGCTACCCATAGGTCCCTTGCATCTTTAATGGACATATACTCTAATCTGAGTGCTTTGTCCATATGACGTCGCATCAAGATAATTGCTTGTGCATGCTTTATGGGTGTTCGTTGGAACACAAGGCCCGCGTTTGGTGCCTGGATTATGGGCAATATCCCTTTCGATGTGAGATGGTTCTCAACGTCGGTTTTCCAACTATGGTAATCCAAACCTGTTGAGTCAAGGATTTGAAACTCGAGTCTAGGTTCATTCGACATCCTGAAAAATAGGAAGAGAAGATATATTAGTTTCGGAGTTTAAACTTCCACGAAAACTAAAATAATAAGATTTCCGAGCTATGCTACCAAGAAATCAATTTTCAAGAATATTTGGATTAGACCAAAACAATGATGTTTGCGGACGCTCTTAGTCCGAATATTATGAACACTCTTAGTTCATTGATTACGAACGCTCTTAGTTCGTTTAGGTTGAATCCCCACGATTCCGCTTTTAGTTGATAAATTGATACTTGCGGACTCTCTTAGTCCGAATATTATGACCACTCTTAGTTCATAGATTACGAACGTTCTTAGTTCGTTTAGCGTGAATCCCACGATTCCGCTTTTATTTCATAAATTGATGTTTGCGGACGCTCTTAGTCCGAATATTATGAACGCTCTTAGTTCATTGATTACGAACGCTCTTAGTTCGTTTAGCGTGAATTTCTATAATTCCGCTATTTAATTGTAAGTTCCCGAAAAAAGAAAAATGAGGAGAAAAATAAATAAAAACTCAAAAGCAGGAACTTTTAGTAAAGAATACCTTGAAATAGTGTTGTCGGAAATGACCGAAAAGTTGCCAAAAAGTCGCCGGAAAAGTGTCCGAAAAGTTGTCGGAAAGTCGCCGGAAAAGTGTCCGAAAAGTTGTCGGAAAAGTGTCTGGAAAGTCGCCGGAAAAGTGTTTGGCAGGTGGCTCGGCAGCTGCTGCGCAGGGACTCGGCAGGAGGTGCTGCTTGCTTTTGGCGGAATAGTGAAGGTTCCAAAACAACTCCGATAAGGCTGAAATTTGGAGGTCAGATAGAAGAGACAGAGACGAACAACTTTGGTGAAGGAAAGATTTTGATCTGAGGTCCCGATCAAGATGTTTCGGGGCATGCAAGCAGGCTGATCTGCACAGGAACCAGCATGCTGAACAACTCCGACTTCAAATGATGTACAGGTATCAAAACCCCTCCAATAAGGCTGAAATTTGGAGATCAGATAGCAGAGACATAGATGAACAACTTTTATGCAGAAAGTATTTTGATCAGAGGTTCTGAACAAGATGTTTCGGGGTGTGCAAACAGGCTGATCTGCACAGGAACTAGCGCAGGGGCAGCGCACGGTATGGCTAGGAAGGGCTAGGAGCTCGTGCTGATAACGTGTTTAAGGAAAAACGTAAATTAACAGAGAGAGAGAGAGAGAGAGTAATGTTGCAGAGAGAATGGAGATTCAAGTGTGTTTTCATCTCATACAAAAGAGGTATTTATAGGGATACATTTGAGGTGTGAGTGCTTAAATAATAATGCAACTTGATGGCATCTTCATTTGCAGCTTCACATTGTGGCATCTTCATTTGCAGCTTCACATTGTGGCTGTGATGATGATGATTGCCATACTTGTTCCCCTTTGGCATAAAGCTTGTCACACAAGTCACTATACCTACATTATACACTCAAGCACCTACTCAAATACCTATCTTATACATGATATAGACATTTATACTACAACACCTCTCTTTTTTTTATGTGGTTTTCTTCTGGAAAAAAGATTGTGTATTGATGCACTCGAGAGATGCGCATCAGTTCAGAACAAAGTCAAAATTGCAAGTATTTTCTATTCAGTTATCATCATCAATTGAACAGAAGATTACTTCATTCTCATTCTCAAAACTGCTCGAGGTTGGGATGAGTACGTAATTTCATGCAAAAGCCTGATAAGTAGAATACTGAATACTGAGTAATTACATAAAATGTCGATCAAAATGACAGTAAATCAATAGGTGATTACAACTACTCACTAGTCATAATGCAACTAGTTACCAAACTCAGACTGCCTACCTAAACTGAGCAAATCTTCTCTCCGACTAGGCATCCGTCTCTTTCCTCACCTCTGCTGTGGAACAACACAACAGATTCGTAAATCGAGTTGCCATCATCGTGACCATTCAAGCTCCGAATCTTCTCCAAAGCACCATTCTTGTCATAAACCTCTTGCAAAGAGTACACAAACCCTTTCCATCCTTCCCCAAGACCCTCTCTACTCAGAGCTGGTTCAGGAAACTTGTGAAGTAGACTGAGAGGGTGAATTTCAGAGTTGGGGAACTTGACGAATAGCAGTTTGACTTCCGATCAAGTATTGGATGCATGCTCATTTGCCCCATCCTCTGCAAAAGAGAATCTCCTATTAGAAGTTAAATCAGCAGAAGGACACACAAGCTAGCAGGATCTAGTATAGACCAAAGGAACAATCTCAAGTCTAAATTGTCCGATGGCAGGTCATTGTTACAACCTTGCATACCTTCCCAATAACTCTAATAAAGTCCAGACGCTTGGAAGAGATGCTCTTGACTCAGCTCCATCATCGGCCCATGTGATTAACCAAAAGATTTTCTGTGACATAGCTAATCAGTCCAACTTGAAAACCAAAAACTTCAAGTTATGATATAATATACAAAAAGGTATGCACGTAGCTTACCAAACTCTGATAGTCTGATGCCATTCTGAATGCATCAAGCTTCAATATGAGCAGTACAAGTAGCCTGGTGCGATTCTCATCTACAATATATACATAATTAGATAAGATGCTCAGCTGCCTGACTAAGCTACTCCAACCTCGGTATCTGATTAATGAAAAAGGTAAAAAGAAATTAGTAACATAGCTAATCACTCCAGCATGAAAACGAAGAACTTCAAGTTATGCTATTATTATAATTATATGCAGCTTACCAAATTAGCATCCCATAAACTCCAATGCCATTCTTAATGCTTCAAGTTTCAATGTAGTAGCATCTACACTATATGCCAAATTATGTAAATAGAAGAATTGAATAACCTGAATTTGAAGAGGATAATCAATTACAATTTATAAACTATCCGAGTATTTATTGAAAATTTTGTATCTGAAATGTCAGTGCAAGAGAAAGACAAACCTGAGGAGGTGAGGATCATCTTGTCCTTGAGAAGTCCAGAATCCTTTCAGCTCTATACATGACCGAGAATCATCATTTCTTGTATATAAGCAACTTAAATTGGCTAATAAGCCCAGAGACTTCATACACAAATCAGACATTGCAGACAAACATATATAGTAATCACACTGCTCTGCAATTACCTGTATGTTTAAGAAATCAAGCCGCAGAAGTAATTAAAGCTGATAGGGAGTTCAGTTCAGTATGTGAGGAAGCCATGAGCTGCCTAGCTAATAGCTACAAAGACAATGCTTGATGCTCAACTGATGTGAAGGTGCAAGAACAATGTAATGAAGATGTTTGTTATTCGTACCTTCATTCCTGGAACAGTCACTGGTACGGTGGCAGTTAATGTATCCGTCTTTGACAACAAGCTAGTCAACAGTTCACTCATTTCAGCTCGTGCTGTCTTTGTTTGGCGGACAAACTACAGGGAAGATTCTGTTGATGAAGGAAGATGTAGTGCTTATCCTCTCTGCATATAAGTACAGAATCTTTAAGGCAGGTTCGAAGATGTCGGTGATTCGATTTCAGTCTATCACTCTGTCACATTAATAGGGAAGTGAGACGTGTTTGGAAGTTGGTCGAGCTGGGATTACTATCAGATATTGGCAGATCATTATTCCCATCCTCCACCTAGGTACAACCAAACAACCAATAAAAGTTAAAAGCAATCTCTGATGCTCGATTTAGTGCGCTACTCATAATCTAACAGAACAATGTTCAGAGTCAATAATACAGACAAAACAAATGCTCTCTAGTAAATTGTATACAAATAAAAAGCGAGTAGACATTTCTCAGAAAATACAGCTGCATGCAGTTGCAACTTAAGTCACAAGTAACAGCAGTTCCATGCCGCAAGGCACCAGTTATGAACTTATGATATAAATCATATAATAGCTTACCAAAGTACAATTCGATCAGGCTCTCAACTCCAAGGCGATTCTAAATGCTTCCAGCATCGGTAAATATTAGCTTTACATGTATCTTGGTACGATTTTCTTCTACATTTGATACAAAATCAGAGGACTTAGTAACCTGAATCAAAAGAAAATAATAAATTCTAAACAACTTGCGTCAGAGGAAGCGGAATATTATTAACAGTATATGAAGATATAAGTTATAATCAGCAGTAAAGACACAGGCACAACCTAGGTAGACCAAAGAAACAATCCCAAGTTGAACAATCTTCTATGATGGCTCATAGTCACACCTCACACCTCAAAACCATGCACAGCTTCCTAATAAAGTTGAGACACTCGAAGAGATGCCTCAGCTGCTTGGCTAGGCTCCATCCATAATACATCGAATTAACCAAAAGGTTAAAAGCAATCTGTGATACCGAACCCAATAGATAATAAGTTGAACTCATAAATCTATGTGGAACAACATTGTTGCAGCAATGGGCTAAATGCTAATCTCAGTCTTCAAAACATGGCAAAAGTGAATTTTCATGGAATGGACCTCATGGTCATATCCACTCTTTTCTTCCACACCTCGAATATCTTAAGCCAATAACACAACTATTTCATGCCATGGGATCAGTCTAGTTTGTAACATAGGCTTACTTAAGATGGTTATGAAAAATTACCTAGTTTAGGTAAGATAGCCTGCCTCATCCATCAGTCAAATAGGTGATACAAAATAAGTTTGTAATTGCATGTTGTAATATTGTTGCTTGACATTCTACCGCAAGGAATGGTGGTTTGACTGCACCTGCAATATATTAATTGGATTACGGTAAGAAACTTGCTTAAAATAATGTGAATATGAAGACACACTTGTCTTAAATAGTAAGAGATGATTTTGAAAGAAACAGATATGAATCAAATAAAGCTGGTTGCAAGAATTTCAAGCCAATGCCAGAGACACTCAAAACTCAAGAACTTCAAGCAAGTATATACAGGCATGTAGCTGTTTTGATAGTATACTTGTAACAGGCCTATGATACTGTAAATAATTAGTACTAGAAAGTCCATAAAAGTTTTTTGATATCAGTAGAAGTTTTGATAGTCATGTTACTTTACAGATTTCTATAGGAATTTTCTCTGCTCATCACTGTTTTTCAGTTGGAATGACAGCACATATAACAATCTTGCACCCTATAATTCTCTATCTATATATTTTCCTTAAAATCAACTTATCTAAATGTAAAATAATAAAAAAATCTGTTACTCATACCTTGATTATCCTCTCTGCACAAGTAGAGATCAGCATACAGGCAAATTCGTATCAGCAAAAAGGAATAGGGAACGGAGACCTGGGCTGGGCTCCCAATCAAATATTGGATGCATGAGTACTTGCCCAATCCTCTGCAAAAAGGAATTAATCTCCTAGTGACGAGGGGAAACAAAAGTAAATGAAGCAGGCTTTGTGTCTACAAGCAAATTACCCTTCTTTCATCTATCATGGCCACCCCACAGCTTGTCAAATGTAGGTCTGATTGGTGCCTCAGATGCATTGCTCCAACAGTCCAACCTAGGTGCACCCAAATAACCAAAAAGTTAAAGCAATCTATGATCCTTAACTCAGTCTCACAGTCACAGTCTTACAGAGCCATATATGTGCCACAAACACACATGAACTGAGAACTTTAGGTTATGACATAGACAGCTTATCATATTAGCATCCCATCAGCTTTGCAACTCCAAGGCCATTCTAAATGAAGCCTCAGTGTGAGCTGTACATGTACGTTGGTGCGATTTTCTTCTGCAATACTAACATTAGTTAGACTTGACTATATCTTGAATCAAAAGAAAATGATAATTCTAGGTAACATAAGGTTTTGTTATGCTACCTAAAGATTTCTTTTGAATTATTCTGGAACTTTCCACACAACATGAAGAGTACCTGAGGGTCATCTCATCTTCAGGAGTCTAACCAACAGAACTTTGAAGCCGAACCTCCCAATTCCATACACAGAAGGGTGCTTGCAATCTTTCTAAAATGTACTTGATAGGGACCCAAGTTCTAGCATTAGAGGAAGAAGAGTATCATAACCAAACAGGAAGGTCTTCAAACTGGCAGCCTTCAGTAACCTCATGCCTTCTTTCAATGCTTTAAGAACATGTCTCTAACTGGTGCTGTTTGTAACCTCTTAAGCTCCTGACAGTCATGATCACCTATATCACACTCAAACATTAATCTCTCAAGAAAACCATCTGATGCATCATTCTCATGTCTATATAATGCATCAATATTCTCACTTCTTTTTCCTTGCTAATTACTGATAAACACCAAATATACTAAAACATGCAAATTTAGAATTCTATGGCAGGAGTTATGTACCTATATAAACAATGACGATATAACTTAGACGAGCAGAAGGATACACAAGCTAGCATAGCCTACTTAGACCAAAGGAACAATCCCAAGTTTAACTTCTCCAGTGACAGCTCATTGTCATAACCTTGCATAGCTTCCCAGTAAGTCTAATAAAGTCCAGACAATGGAAGAGATCGATATTCTTGACTAGACCGTCCTCGGTCCATGTAATTAATCAAAAGGTTTTACGAGACTTGCTAATAGTCCAACTTGAAAACCAAGAACTTCAAGTTATAATATAATCTACAAGTTGGTACTTATGCAGTTTCCCAAATTCAGATGCCATGATGAATGCTTATGCATGCAGCTTCAATACGAGCAGTACAAGCAGCCTGGTGCGGTTCACATCTACAATAGATACATAATTAGAGGACTTATCTATAACTTGGTTTACAGAAGAAAATCAATAAACTACCAACTGTCAAAAGATTTAAGGGGAATTCCCTATCTGGAACGTCAGCACAAAAGAAAAACAAACCTTAGTGGTGAAGATCATCTAGTATTGGAATTGGAAGTCCAAGAATCCCTTTAGCTATTCACGTGGGCATGAATGATCATCTGCTGTATAAAAGCTACTTAGTTTTGCTAATAAATACAGAGAGTGGGCATAAAAATCAGAGCATTGAAGTTACCTGTATCCTGAAAAAATCAAGGTGAATACGGCTAAAATTGATAGAAAGTTGAGCATCGATCTGAGGAAGCACATGTATGACCACCTCAAGTGTTTGACCTCTTTCGTACCCTCCTAGGTTTGGTCTATGCTATAACTCTGCTAGCTCATGCTCAACTAATCACTGATGTATCTGAAGGGTAGGGGGGAAGACAATGCCTGATGCTCAATTGATGTTCCCTTGTCCCCTAGCTCCAATATTGACTTCCATTGGACATGCATCCCTAGAATACATAATGGTAAAAGAAATGATTCAATTATATAACTAGGAGTCCCATGCATGTGATAAAAATAATAACAGATAAGTGCACATATTAAGCTCACCAGGTTGAAATATGACGAATGATAGAGAACTGTGCTTGTTTCAAGAGAAGCTGAAGCCTGGAATGTGTTGAATGATGGAGAAATTACACATCCAAATAAGAAATATCCCATTAATTAAATGAAGCAACTGTATCAAATGTACCTTTGAGATGCGTCATCCAGATTAGTCTTCTATCACGATGGTTGGGATCTTGGCCCACTTCTCACCTATTCCTTTTCTGTAAAGGTCTTGGAGAATTGGAGATCTAAAGATGTGCAATTTCTGTAGTGGTGTCTCCCACAGGAAGTCCGGCAGTGCTTTTAGCTTGTAGCAGTACCCAATTGTCAATTGAGAGAGGCATGGCATGATTGTAATATTATTATTTTCCACTCCTACCCACTCTTCCCATGGCCCCATGTTGTAGAAGCCGAGTTGTTTAAGCTTGGGGAATGATATGAAAATGGAAGACCATGAGGAGGTTTGCCCATCATCTATTCCCAAAAACTCAACTCCTACCTTTAAGACTCCATGGAGTTGCACAATATGCAATGATTCAAGGGACGCCAGTTTCCCTAAAGGAGGCAAAACCCCACATTTCGTGCAAGTCTCAAGGATGAGCATTCTCAAGCTGTGTAAATACGACAACCAACGGGAGAAGGCGCCACCTTTATAAAACCAGATGTATAAAGATTCCAAATCTGGATGCGGCTCTAAGCCATTCATAATTTCTCCATGCTTTCCTTCATCAACCGAGTAAAACTCTAGTCTCAATTCCAGGAGGTGAGCCTTATTCACCATGATTGCTGCTGCATTCTCCGCCATATTTGGATTTCCCAGAATACGAATAGCAAGACTCCCTTGAAGCTGGTTCAAGTCTTTCAGATGTTCCAACTTGTTTCCTTCATCACCACCGATAATTGGGACAACAAACTGATCTAGCCTTTGCAGATCTGTTAATTTCTCAATCCCTTCAATTAACTTTAGCTCCCAACAGCCTTCAACATAAAGATGCCTCAAGTTAATCAGCCTTCGGACATCTACTTTTTTCAGATTCACGCAACGAACAAGTCGCAAGGTTTGCAGGTTGTATAAGCTGCCCAGGGCGCTGGGTAATTCCTCCAACCCCAAATTCTCAGATAAATCGAGATACCTCAAATGTATCAATCCACCTATCGTCTCGGGAATTTCTTTGAGACAACCCTTCCCCCGCCAACCACGCAAGTCTAATGTTCTAAGGCATTTCAATTGTACTATCAACTCAAATATTGGACCAATGGAATATTCGGATGATTGTATAGCTATCAAGGTACGTAATTTTTTATAATTAGGGAGAAAAGTTTGCAGAGAATCACCCTCGGTTGCATGCACTAAGGTCAAATGATGAACTTTATCCTTTGACACATCTCTTCTCTTACTAGCATCCAACTCAAAATCCAAAATCAAACATTCATTTTCTGTCAAATATTGTAGAAAGTCATGTACAATATCATGAATTTTGCATTTTATGTTTCCATACTCAAACTGAACATCCTCAATATCTTGAAAAAATGACCGCATTACTAAGTCATCAAAATAATTTTGACCAACCACTATCTTTTCTTTACTTTCTTTGACATTCAAATAATCTTGCGACATCCACAACTCAATCAAACAATTCCTATTGTACACATAATCTTTTGGAAATGTAACACAATACAAAAGACAACGTTTGGTTGCTGGACTCAAATCATGATAACTTAATAGTAGTGGTCGAAAAACATCTTGTTGAATCTCTTTCAATTCCCATGTCTTACTCTTTAAAACAGCTTGCCATTCATGAATCTTTTTCTTATTACGCATGAGGCTTCCTAATGTCTTTGCAGCAAGAGGCAACCCATTGCACCTTTTCACAATCTCTGATCCAATATTTTTAAACTCGGTGGACACACTACTCTCATCCATGTCTGCACTGTAATAGAACAATGACAAACAAAATGCTTCACCCAACTCCTTCAAATGGATCAATTGAGTTGTTGCTTTCATTAAAGTAACAACCTCCTCCTTTCTAGTGGTCACCAATATCCTACTTCCTATACCACCATTACGTAAAGGTTTGATCAATTCTTCCCATTGATCAGAGTTTGGGCTCCAAACATCATCTAAAACTAGGAGAAACTTTTTACCCTCAATCAATTTATCTATACATTGCGTCAGGGTTTGCAACACATTTGAGCTTTTTGAACTATTATCTTTATCTATTTCTTCAATGATAGCTTGAGCAATCTTGATCTCTTCAAAAGGGTCCGAGACACAGACCCATATTCTCTTGTCAAAATGAGATTTGACATTTTCATCATTATAAACAAGTTGAGCAAGAGTTGTTTTCCCCATTCCCCCCATCCCTACAATAGGGATGATAAGAGGAACTTCCTTTTCTTGACTACTCTCACTTATCAACTTGCTAACTATGAGGTTTTTCTCCTTATCTCGACCAAATGTTTTAATATTGGGAAGAGAAGTAGTTTTTTGTCGTTGAGGTAGTTCGGGGACCCTAGTGGTGTTTTGATGAAAGCCAAAACTTTGTTTGTTTTGATCAATCAAATCTAAACTTTCATTTAGCTCTTTTATCTTCGCAGCAATTTCGTGACGATGAAATAGCTGATTGACTTGGCCGAAGCGAAAGCAAGAGGAAGGAAAGGGAAAGCATACCTTCTTCTTAGTAGTAGCAAGAGCATTTGCACCTTGTTTTTCTTGTTTCTCCAATTGATGCATGAGAACTCTAGTGATCCACTCATCCAGCACGTCATCCATGTCGTCGGAAACATCATTTAGCTCATTCAGCCAATCTTTCACGCTGGCTTCCATTACTTGCCTCTGCTCTGCGTCCTCCAGTACAGCTCGAATAGCTTTGAGTTTCTTGGTGAGATTTTTGATTTCTTGCTTAACCCCTCTCACCAGCTTCAGCTCGCGTTCGACCTTGTCAAGGGCGAGCGTAGCCAAACGCTCTAACAGAACGTCAACTAGTATTCCAGCCATGTTCTTGAAATAACTAGCTAGGGTTTGAGAATTGTGAGTAATCGAAAATGGAAGACTGAAAGGAAAGGATAATGTAGGATAATGAGTGTGCTATCGTCTTGATTGACTAGGCAACTTATCGATACCCTCTCCATTTTATAAGATCGCTGATACATAACTTTGTCGACAAGGCAAAAAAGGCAAAACTTCTCCAACGAAGATACCCACCTTCTATAACAGGTAAAATAAATTAAGAAAAGGATGCCCACATGCAAAAATTCGTACTCTTTTTTCTTTCAGTTGGCCAAAAGAAATGATATGTTGTAGGAGAATAGAATTGTGTGTTTATTATTGATAATAGGAGCCCCTATATAGGGAGTTACAAGGTATACAAAAGGTAAGAGAATCCGAATACAATTGAATACCAATAACACTTTCCTATTACAATCCTAAACCCTAGTTTGTAGAGGCACACTATGTCGACATCCTTCAACACTACCCCTTGTGCCGCTCAAACTTGGTGATGACGCTTTGATCGTTGCCTCGTTAAAAACCTTGCCATGTAACAAAAACCCTGTGGGACAAAAATAACCCTGGTCAAAGGACAAGAAGAGCACAACACGTCCTTCACTCTTCGAGATCGAACATGTAGACATCATGCCTCCCCCATGATGTCAATATCTCCCCCTGATTGCTACAATCATGGGAGTTCGGATAACTTTCTCAATCCGATGCTCTTCACATGTTTCTCGAAAGTGGATTTTGGTAACGACTTAGTAAATAAGTCCGCTACATTATCCTCTGATCGGATTTGGTTCACTTCAATATTTAGAAATGCTTGTTGTCATTTTGATGGAGGGAAGGAGGAGCACGGAAGGTGGCATTTTGCCTTGTGGGGTCCGATCCCACACTTCCGTCATCTCTTTTCTCTGTAGGGATAGAACAAGCCCATATCAATCGTACCTCTCAAATATCGAAAGATTGTCTTTATACCAATCTAATGGAGTTGCGTTGGCGCGGAGCTATATCTAGCCAACAAGTTCATAATAATTGAGGTGTCCGGTCTTGTATTGTGCTAAGTACAATAATGCGCCTATTGTACATAAGTAAGCACTTCTGCTATTAGCACGTCTTCGTCATCATCCCTGGGACGAAACGGATCCCTTTTAGGGCCAAGACTACGGACGACCATGGTACATCTTTGACTTTATCAGAAATGTCTCTTGACACGGTATACAAGTTCTGAATTTAGACAAAACCGTGTTCTCCCAAGGTCATTCCTCTCAAACTCGGATTTCAGATGTTCAGCGGTTTCCCTTAACTCTCAAGGGTTCCAATTATGTTTATCAACATAAACCGCGACAATTGCAAATCCGGAACTTGTCATGGAAACGCGTGGGCATAGTTCATTATATCCCTTCCCAATCAAGTGTGTACTATGTATCACCATAGTACACACTTATTAAAGCAAAACACTGAATTGGCATTCTTCAATCTTCTGAAACTGTAAAACTGAGCTTAGCCCAGCTCAAATCAGCTACTCCATACACTCTTCTACCATATAAACCAATCAAATTTTCAAACTTTTCTTTCACTTCTCTTCCAAAACAATCAAAATTTCACTTTTTTCTTTCATTAATCAAATTTCGGAGCAAAACACAATCATCAAATCGCATCTGAATTCAATTTCTGAGATTAAAGATAAGAACTTACGAGAACTCCTTAAATGCATAGACGATGGGGTCGATTTTGGGAATAACAACCGGGAGCCTCTCGAAGAGTACGGACGCGACGATTTTCTCCGGCGACGAGCTCGTGCTAAACCCTCGGCTTTTGACGAGGGACCCACCCAGACTCGCAATCGACCTCCGCATTCTGAATCTAACTCCGGCGAGGATCGACTGAAATTTTCTTTCTGGCAAAAAGCCCTCGTTAAACCCTAAATCACTCTCACACTGCTACGCTGAGAAGTAAATGCGTTTTTTGAAATTGTAAAATTGTTTTGAGGCCCTTGTTGTT